>NC_066559.1:383353-468353 GCF_024679095.1 Eriocheir sinensis | reverse complement strand
TCTCTCTCTCTCTCTCTACACACACCTGATGTCCTTCCAAGCCATTAAGTGTTTACCTGCTAAGGGGCCGAGCTAATGAGTCTCAGGCAGGTGTTGTCCGCCCTAATGGGGATTTAACTACACGGCTACCATACCCATTAACGACAGGTGCTCTCTCTTATCTCTCTCTCTATATCTATCCATCTATCTATCTTTTCCTTTTCAATCTTTCACTCTCACTCTTATCGCTTTCATTTTTCTTCTTCTCTCAGTATTCTCTCTCCTTTATTCCATTTTTTTCTTTCTTTCCTCAATCTTTTCTCTCCCCTTCTCCTTTTCCCTTTGATGTTCCTCCACTAATTTCCTCCCTATTTTCCTTCCTCCATCTTCGAGCTCCTTCTCCTTTTTTCTTTCTCTCATTATTTTACCCCAATTCTCTCTCTCTCTCTCTCTCTCATGCTATGCTTTCTCTCCCTCTTTTACCCTCATCTTCCTTCCCCTCCTTCTCCTCTTCCTCCTCCTCCTCCTCCTCCTCCTACTCCCAAGTCTAATAAACACACATTATCATCAGATCCTCCTTCCTCCTCCTCCTTCCTCCCTCTCCTCTCTCCCTCCCTTACCTCTCTCCTCCTTTCCCTCTCAACCTTCCTTTCCTTCCTTCACTCTCAACCTTCCTTCCTCCTTCTCTATCTCTTCCTCCTCCTTTCCTTCCTCCTTCCTCTCTTCCTTCTTCTTCCTCTCCTGCACCTCCTCCACGTCTTTCCGTTCCATCTTCATTCGTCTAATTTCTTATTTTTTCCTTGTCATTTATCTCATTTCCCTCTTTTCTTCAGTTTTCTTTTATCTCCCTTTTCTTCATTCCCTAACTTCTCACATCCATATCACTCATATTTCACTATCCTATCTCTATTCATTTTTTCTGGTTCCTCCTCCTCCTCCTCCTCCTCCTCTTTCCATTAAAACTCTCTCTCTTCCTCTTTAGTTTTCATATAAATACCGATTTCATAACTTAATCTTTAATTCCTTTTACTCTCCTTCGTTTTCTTCCTCCCTTTCCTTCCTCCATCTTCTGGCCCTCCTCCTCCTCCTCCTCCTCTCTTCTTCCTTCCATTAACTCTTTCTCCTTAGTCTTCATATAAATACCGATTTCATGACTTAATCTCTAATTCCTTTTACTCTCCTTCGCTTCCTTCCTCCATCTTCTGGCCCTCCTCCTCCTCCTCTTCCTCTTCTTCCTTCCATTAACTCTCTTTCTCTCTTCCTCTTCCTTCTTAGTCTTCATATAAATACCGATTTTATAACTTAATCTCTAATTCCTTTTACTCTCCTTCGCTTCCTTCCTCCATCTTCTGGCCCTCCCCCTCCTCCTCTTCTTCCTTCCATTAACTCTCTTTCTCTCTTCCTCTTCCTCCTTAGTCTTCATATAAATACCGATTTCATAACAATCTCAAATTCCTTTTACTCTCCTTCGCTTCCTTCCTCCCCTTCCTTCCTCCTCCTCCTCCTCAAATCCATATCCTCTAACCTTCCCATTACCTTCACTCTGTTCCCTACTCTCCTCTCACTGCTCCTTTCTCTCCTCCTCCTCCTCCTCCTCCTCCTGTTTATATCCCCTTACCAGGACCATTGTAATAGGGGTCAAATGGGTCTGATATCCCTTGGGTGGCGTTCCCCTAAAGTGCTTACGGTCAGCCAGTCACACAGAGAGAGAGAGAGAGAGAGAGAGAGAGAGAGAGGAAGGGGACTTTTAACCTAAGGGTGAAGCGTGTAATGAGAGAACGAGTGAAGTGGAATGACTATGCTAGACCGAGGACAGTCACCCTCTCTCTCTCTCTCTCTCTCTCTCTCTCTCTCTCTCTCTCTCTCTCTCTCAGCGGGCTATAAAGAGGAGTGATAAAGTAAGAGGACATAAGAGGGAAGGAGTGAGTGTAGCGAGTAGCGAGTTAGGTGTTTAAGTGTATTATACGTAAGGTTGTGTTGTAGTTGTTGAAGTAGTAGTAGTAGTAGTAGTAGTAGGAGGAGAAGGAGGAGGAATAAAAGTAGTAATAATAGATGTAGTAGTAGTAGTAGGAGGAGGAGGAGGAGGAGGAGGAGGGGGAAGAAGACAAGGAAGAGGGGGAAGAAGAAGACGAGGAGGAGGAGGAGGAGGTGAACGAGAACGAGGAGGAGGAGGAGGACAAGTAGTAACATATTGGCATGGTAATAATAATAACAATAATAATAACGTAATAATAATAATAGCAATAATAATAATGGTAATACTGTCCACAGAAGGAAGATGAAATAGCCCATTCCAGGAACCACCAATCCATAGTGTATACGTGGCGCGGGTCTTCCTCTTCCGCTTCCTCGCCCACACGGAGGCAACGCGTGGGAGACAAGACGCCACGTAAGCGGGTCGGTTCCTGACTAGGCTATTTCATCTTGTCCTACGCATGATTTTGTGAACGTCGTATTAGTCTTAGTCTCTCTCTCTCTCTCTCTCTCTCTCTCTCTCTCTCTCTCTCTCTCTATCGAGTCAAGTCATACGCAGCTTTGTGGGAGGAGACGCGGCAGAGGCGTGGTTTAAGCGTGACGTTGCTTGGAGCCAAATTAGAGAATGTAGAAACAGGGATTTAGAGAAAACGAGGAAAGGCGGACTAATTTAACTGGCGGTTTGTGAGAGAAGCAGCAAACGACTTATTAGACTGGTCACTGGTATTACAAGACACAGAAGAAGGGTCAGACTACCACCAGGGTCACATAACTACCCCTGGAAATGCCCACAACTCCTATGAAAGCCTTGTCAAATATGTGTTCAAAGAGGGGATCAATCGGGTTCTAATGGGTGTTTCTTTAGGTTCACGGTACAGAAGAAGGGTCAGACTACCACTAGGGTCATAAAACTACCCCTGGAAATGCCCACAACTCCTACGAAAGCCTTGTCAAATATGTGTTCAAAGAGGGGCTCAATCGGGTTCTAATGGGTGTTTCTTGAAGTTCACGGTACAGAAGAAGGGTCAAACTACCACCAGGGTCATAAAACTACCCCTGGAAATGCCCACAACTCCTACGAAAGCCTTGTCAAATATGTGTTCAAAGAGGGGATCAATCGGGTTCTAATGAGTGTTTCTTTAGGTTCACGGTACAGAAGAAGGGTCAGACTACCACCAGGGTCACAAAGCTACCCCTGGAAATGCCCACAACTCCTGCGAAAGCCTTGTCAAATATGTGTTCAAAGAGGGGATCAATCGGGTTCTAATGGGTGTTTCTTTAGGTTCAAGGTACAGAAGAAGGGTCAGACTACCACCAGGGTCACAAAACTACCCATGGAAATGCCCACAACTCCTGCGAAAGCCTTGTCAAATATGTGTTCTTGGCCGTCGAAATGTCTCATAAAACGACCCTTATAGTCACAACACCTATTAGGAGAAACAGTTTGTCCTTGAAGCTGCTGACACGAAGAAATACTAATGTGACACTTACTCCAGGGATTGGCAGGAGGGCGGAGGACAAGGTGGAGGAGGGCGGAAGGAAGACTGGGGCGGGAAGGCGGTGTGGGCAGTGGCGGGAGACTGAGAACCGAAACACTATCGTACATAGCCTACATTCGATAATTCACAAAACATAATATCACTAGTATCAATATTATACTTATCGTCATATTATTATTATTATTATTATTATTATTATTATTATTAGTTGTCGTTGTAGTCGTAGTAGTAGTAGTAGTAGTAGTAGTAGTAGTAGTAACAAAATTAATAGGTAGTGTTAGGTTTGCAGGAGCTGTCTTGCTTAGGCCTACTATTATAGTCTCCTGCAAACTCCTTATTTTCTTAATTTTAATAACATTCCAGATTCCACCCCCACACCACTCCACTCCAGTCCACCTTAATCCACACAGCTATGCTCTATACTATTTTATTATACACCACTACACTCCACCCCATTCCACCTCACTCCACAACACTAGGCTCTACTCCATTCCCTTCTACAGTAATCCACTCCACCCCAACCCATCCCACCCCCCCTCACTCCACACCGCACTCTGCACTCTCTCATTCCACGTCACTCAACTCCACATCATCTCACGTCACACCATTCCACTCCAAATCACTCCACACAACCCCACCTCACTCCACTTCCACCTCCACCTCCTCTTATTTTTCTTCCCTCTCCCCACTCCCACTCCCATCCTCTCCCTACTTTTTTATATTCCTTCCTACAATGTTAACCTTCCCTTTCTTCTTCTTTCAATGTTCCTCCCCATTCTCAGCCCTGCACATATATCTCTCCCCCCATGCAATCAATACCCTATCTTTTCCCCTTCCCCCATTATCCTCATTCCTCCCCGTCCCCATCTTTATCTCCTTCACCATTATCCTCAGTTATTTCATGTTTTATCTCCATCATCTATTCCATCTTCTCCCATTTCCTCATTTTCCTATTTTCTTTCCTCTTTCTCTTCCATCCTATGCACCCATTTCTCCCTCTTCCCCCTTTCCTCAGTTCTTTCCTCTTTTTTTCCCCATTATCTATCCCATCTTTCCCCTTTTCCCCACTTTCCTACTTTCCTAATTTCTCTCCCCTTTCTTCCCCATTCTCTCCCCATCTTACTCCCTTCCCTCAGTTCTTTCCTCTTTAAAACCCCCTTCCCTTCCCTGACCTTACCTCCCTCCAACCCCCCGTCCCCTCCCTCTCCCCCCCCCCTCTGGAGTGAATGGAGGTAGTGCTGGCGTTTCTTTGTGAGTCAGGCACGGAGCAAAGAGGGGGAGGGAGGGAGGGAGGAGGAAGGGGAGGGGCTGCAGGGATTGAAAGGGCGTGCGTAAAGCGAAAGGGGGGAGGGGGGGGTGGAGAGGAAGGGGGAATGGGAGAGGAGAGAGGGGAAGGGGAAGAGGAGGGGATATAGGGAGCTAAATGGCGTGCGTAAGGGGATGAGGGGAGGTGGGGGGGAGGGGGGAGAAGGAATGGGTAGGGGTGAAGGGGAGGAGGGAAGAGAGATGAATGGGGAGGAAGTGGGAAGGAAGGGGAGGGGATGGAGGAAGGGAAAGGGCGTGCGTGAAGCGATTGGGGGATATGGAGAGGAGGGGGAGATGGGGAGAGGAAGGAAGGGAGGGGGGAGAGAGAGAAAGGGAGAGGGGAGAGAGGAGGGGGAGGGGCGGGGAGAGATAACATTCTCAGATTTATTACCACGAGGACCCAGGAGAGAGAGAGAGAGAGAGAGAGAGAGAGAGAGAGAGAGAAAGAGAGAGAGCATAACAAAGAGGTATGGGTGGGTGGATAAAGAAGGTGGTGGTGGTGATGGAGAGGTGGAGAAGTGGAGGTAGGTCTGGCCGTGGTGGTGATGGAGTCCACACGTCTTGGCGGTGGTGGGTGGAAGAGGTGGGGTTCGTGGTGGTGGGTGGAAGAGGTGGGGTTCGTGGTGGTGGGTGGAAGAGGTGGGGTTCGTGGTGGTGGAATCATGGTCGTGAAGGTTAGGGTGGAGGGGAAAAAAAGATGGAGGTGGCAGGCTTGGTGGAGGAAGGAGGAATATTGAGGATTTGGTGGAGGTGAAGGCCGTGGTGGAGGTGGAGGAATGTGGTGATAGGGGTGGAGGTGAAACAGTGATGGTGGTGGTGATGGAGGCAAATAGACAGACAGACAGACATAGATAGACCCGAAAGTTAGCCAAACCAAACAGACAGATAGACAGACAGATAGCCAGCCACTCAGACAGAAAGAGCTATACAGACAGACGGACAGAGGCAGACAGACAGACGGACATAATGACAACCAGCCAGATAGCCATAGGGTCAAACAATCAACTAGACAGCCAGATATTAGTCCATCCCTGCAGAGTGGCATAATTAGACAGCCAGACAACCAATTAGTCAGCCAGACACCTAGATAATTACAGACAGACAGACAGACAGATCATAGCGTCAGCCGGCCATACACCCAGATAGCTAGATAGACAGACTCATCCAGACACCAATCCAGCTATCCACTCATCCGGCCAGCTAGTCTCATTTGAGCTTGGGCTGAGATGGGCTGAGAAATGAAGAGAGACAGGGATTGGTGGTATGGTAATGGGAGGGGGAAGGGATAGGGTGAAGGGGTACTAATGGAAGGGAAGGAAGGAGTGAGGGGAGAGGGCTGAGGGTAAGAGGAATGATGTTGAGGAGGAGGGAAAAGGAGAGAGAGAGCCAGCGAGGAGTGAGAGTAAGGGGAAGAGGAGTGATGGGGAGGAGTAAGGAGAGAGAGGGAAATGAGGCTTGTGGGATGAGATGAGGGGAGGAGATGAGGGGAAGAAGGGGGGTGAGGGGAGATAAAGAGGAGGAAGAGGAGGAGGAGAAGGAGCCGAGCGGGGACTGAGGAAGGGGCAGCGAGGGGAGAGTGAGGGAGTGAGGGGAGGAGTGGGGAGGGGAGATGGGGGGGAAGGGGGAGGGGAGAGGAGAGACGTAGCGTACCTCCCCTAGCATGAGTCAGCGTGAGAGTTGCCAGGAGTCACGAGAGATAATTACATAGAATTACATAGAAAATCAGACCACACAGACCCCATGGTCCAGACTAGGTGGTCTGCCCTTAAACCTAAGTGATTTTACATTAACCAGATGGCTCCAAAACGTTGCTTTTCTACTCTAGTTAATATTAAGTTCAAGGAAGTGACGGTCGAGCTTGTTTTTAAAGGAGTCAATCGTGTTACACTGGACCACTGATGGAGGGAGCTTATTCCATTCTCGCACTACAACGTTGGTGAAGAAAAATTTGGTGCAGTCTGAATTTACTTGTCTACATTTGAGTTTTATGCCATTGTTCCTCGTGCGCAAAGTGTCATCGATCATAAACAATTTTGTTCTGTCTACATTCGTGAAACCATTAAGTATTTTAAAACATTCGATCAGTTTTCCTCGGAGGCGACGTTCCTCAAGAGAGAGAGAGAGAGAGAGAGAGAGAGAGAGAGAGAGAGAGAGAGAGAGAGAGAGAGATGATGGGAGAAATAATTGAAGGGGTGTATGAAGGGGTGATGGGGTGAGGAATTATGAGGGGAATAGAGAGATGGTAAGACTTTAAAGATAGGGTGAAGGGGTGATACTGAAGGGTGACTAATGGATGATGGGGTGAGTGTTTAGTGAAGGGGTGATGGACTGAGGAATGAAGAGAGATAGGGATGGGTGGTATGGTAATGGGAGGGGGAAGGGTAAGGGGGAAGGGGTACTAATGGAGGAAGGGGTGACTAATGAATGGGGAGGAATGAGGGACTAGTAAGGGAAAGTAATGGGAAGGGGGTGAAAGATTATGGGAAGGAGAGGAGGTAAGATCTATAGGGGGGAAGAAGCTGTGAAGAGGGAGAGGCGGGATAGAGGAGGGGAAGGAGATGGAAGGGGAAGAAAGGAAAAGATGGGAAGGGAGGGGAAGGTGTGAATGGGGAAGAAGAGGAGAGGAGGAAAAGAAGGTATAGTGATTAAAGGAAGGGAAGGGAATGAGAAGAGAGGAGAGAAAGAAAGGGAAGAGAGGGATGGTTGAAAGGGAAGGGAGAGTAGGTAAGGAGGAAATAGAGGAAGACGAGAGGAAGGGAGAAGAAAAGTATTGGAAAGATGAGAAAGCGGAAAGGTAGAGAAGGAAAGGGAGAGGAAGGAAGAAAGGGAGGGATTAAGGGAAGGGAGGGGAGAGGGGAGGAAGGGGCTGGGAAGCAGGCATCATCTCGGCTCAGTCCAGGAAGAGAAAAATCGAATCGTCTGCCCCCCTGACCCCCCTTACCCTCCCTTCCTCCCTCTCTCCCTCCCTCCCTCTCCCTGACCAGCCCCAAGAGACGGCGAGACGGCTAGACTGACTGACTGACGGGGAGACAAGACTGACTGACTGACTGACGAAGAGATGGGCTGACTGGCAGGCGAAAGGGGAAAAATAATGAGACAAACTGACTGACTGACTGACTGACTGACTGGCTGACTGACTGACTGATTAACTGACTGACTGACTGACTGACTGACTGACTGAATGACTGGCTGACTGATTGACTGACTGACTGACTGACTGACTGGCTGACTGACTGACTGATTAACTGACTGACTGACTGACTGACTGAATAACTGAATGACTGGCTGACTGATTGACTGACTGACTGACTGACGCTGAGAGACTGGGAGAAGGCGAGAAAGACTGACTGAGAGAGAGAGAGAGAGAGAGAGAGAGAGAGAGAATCACAGCTTACCTGCTTTATCACCCCCCCCCTCTCTCTCTCTCTCTCTCTCTCTCTCTCGCCCCGCCCAGTCTCGGTAAGTTTCGATTTTTTCTTCTCGTGGATTGTCCCCCCTTCCTCTCTCTCTCTCTCTCTCTCTCTCTGTTTTGGGGGGGTCAGGGAGGATGATGGGAGAGAGAGAGAGAGAGAGAGAGAGAGAGAGAGAGAGAGAGAGAGAGAGAGAGAGAGAGAGAGTCTGAAATCTTATCTCTGGAGCACCTGTTTAGTCAGTGGCCTATAGACAGGTGAGCTGACGGTTGTTTGCTGATAGTGTTGGGGTAGGGAAGAGGAAGAGGACGGGGAGGAGGAGGAGGAGGAGGAGGGGCGTGATGGCTGCTTGATCTACAGGATTACAAGTTGTCACGTGCTCTGTGTGTGTGTGTGTGTGTGTGTACTCTCTTCCTTCCTCTCTTCCTCCTCTTCGCCTCCATTCTGCTCAGAGGTAAAGATCCGTTCATGAGAGACAGGAACATGAGAAAGAGGAGGGCGTGGGTGTGGGCTTGGGTGCAGCTTGATAAGGCCATGCACGATGCTAGTCACGGGGGAAAGGTGACTCATTAACCTGGTAGCTGCAATTGGCATGGATTTCGCCCTCACTGGTAGCCTGGTTACATACACTCCCAGGTCTTTCTCTGCCTCTGTGGTGGATAGTGGAGTGTTTCCCATGTGGTGTTGGTGTGCTGGATATCCCCTCCAAAGGTGTATGACTTTACATTTCTCTTCATTGAATTGTAGCAGCCACTTTTTGTTCCGTTCTTGTAACCTGGTGATGTCTTCTTGTGGGAAATCCGCGGTCAAGGGGTTAAGGATGATTCACACTATACGTAAAGTGACCGGCATGGAACACACACACACACACACACACACACACACCGGGCCACATTACTAAACATTTTGCATTTTGTCGCTTAAGTTCGCCTATTTGACAAGGCTTTCCTAGGACTTATGGGCATATCCAGGAGTAGTTTTTAGACCCTGGTGGTAGTTTGTCCCTTCCCCTGTACCATGGACCTAAAGAAACACACATTAGAACTCAATTGCCTCTCTCTTTGACCTTTAGAAATAGTTGATGTTAGAAGCGAAATGGTCTAATACCAACCTACGTGTCTAGCAGCTTCCGAGTGTAGGTAAACAGTCGAGAAAAAGTGGTGTATGCTCTGTCTGGTGTCAAATCTTATGGTATACAGGTAATTCTGTGTGTAATTCACCTCCTGGTCTGCTGCAAAAATCACCTGCGCTCTCCTCATAGTGCCGACCTTACCTGCCTCTCTTCCTCCCACTACCTGTATTCAGCCAACATGTTTTACCTTTTCAAACCGCCACAGCTTACCTTACCCTAGTTTACCAAGAGAAGAAGCAAGAATAATTATAAACAGCGGATGAATGTAATATCGTACTTGGCTGCAAACCTCACGTGGCTCCCTTCCTGTATTAAAACCAACATTATTTTCGCTCTCATAAAAACGTCATAGCTTACCTTACGCCTTGCCCTAGTTTACCGAGAGAGGAAACACGGATATGTAAACTAAACCGATTACCTCCTCCTCATCCTCTTTCTCTCCTCTTCCTCTCCTTCTCCTCTACGTGGTGGTAAGTAACCCCTATTTTATTTTTCTTTCCTCTTCCCTTTCCTCTTTTCTCGTCCATCCATTTTCTCGGGTTAGGGTAAACTGTGCTGCCGAGACAGGTAAACATCGGCTACCTGGATTGTTTTAGAGGGAAGGTCTGCCCAGGTGATGTTTGGCGTTAACCAGAATGTTGAGGCGTGATGGTGGTGGTGGTGGTGGTGGGGGTGATGGGCTTGTTTTTTTTCTTCTTTTTTCTTCCTTGTTATTTTTTCTTGTTCTGGTTCTTTCATGTTTTATTTTCTTGTTTTTCTTCCTCATTTCCTTCTTATTCTTCTTTTCTTCCTGTTTTTGTTTTTTTTGTTTTTCATTTTTTCTTCACTTTCATTCCCTTTTTCTTCTATTTCTTCTTTTATTTTCTTGTTTTTCTTCCTCATTTCCTTCTTATTCTTCTTTTCTTCCTGTTTTTGTTTTTTTTGTTTTTCATTTTTTCTTCACTTTCATTCCCTTTTTTCTTCTATTTCTTCTTTTATTTTCTTGGTTTTCTTCATCATTTGCTTCTTATCGTTTTCATTCTTTTCTTCGTTCTAATTCCTTTCTTCTGTCTCCTTCTGTTTTCTTGTTTTGTTGTTGTTTTCGTTTTCCTTTTCTTCCTATTCTCGTTCTCCCGTTTTCTTCCTCTTCTACTTATTCTCTTTTTTTCTTCGTTTTTCTTTTCCACTTTTTTTTTCGTTATTTCCTTCTTCCTATTTTACTCCTTCCTTTTCATTATCTTTATCTTCATCGTTATCTTTATTTTCTTTTATTTTTTTAGTTCTTTTAATTTCTCTCCATTATTTTCTTTTATTCTTTTTCCCCTTTCTTGATTTTCTTTTTTTTCTTCTTCTTTTCCTTTTTTCTTCACTCTCTCCTTCCTCCTTTTTTTTTGTCATTTCCTCCTTTCTCGTCTAGTTCTTCCATTTTTTTCCTCCTTTTCTTTTTCATTAATATCTTCTTCTTCTTCTTCTTCTTCTTCTTCTTCTTCTTCTTCTTTTTCTTCTTCGTCTTCTGTTTTTTTTCCTCTTCTTCTTCTTCTTTTTCTTTTTCTTCTTTTCGTCTTCTTCTTCTTTTCTTCTTTTTTTTTTTCTTCTTCTTCTTCTTTTTCTTCTGTTTTTTTTCCTCTTCTTCTTCTTCTTCTTCTTCTTTTTCTTTTTCTTCTTTTTCTTCTTCTTCTTCTTCTTTTTCTTCTTCTTCATCTCCTTCTTTTTCATCTTCTTTTTCTTCTTCTTCTTCTTCTTCTTCTTCTTCTTCTTCTTCTTCTTCTTCTTCTTCTTCTTCTTCTTCTTCTTCTTCTTCTTCTTCTTCTCCTCCTCCTCCTCCTCCTGGCGTGTTTTCTGGGTTAAAATGGAGAGAGAGAGAGAGAGAGAGAGAGAGAGAGAGAGAGAGAGAGAGAGAGAGAAGATTGGAGGTAGAGGCAAATAAAAGGAGGAAGATGATTAATTAACAGAAGAAAAAGATTTAATGGTTGGAGAGAGAGAGAGAGAGAGAGAGAGAGAGAGAGAGAGAGAGAGAGAGAGAGAGAGAGAGAATATGGCACCAAACAACATATTAAGCAACGCAATGATGAAAATAAGTTAGAATGTAAGAAAAAAAATATATAGAGAGCCTGAAATATAACAAGCAGAGAGAGAGAGAGAGAGAGAGAGAGAGAGAGAGAGAGAGAGAGAGACGGTATAATAACAAATGAATAAGAAAGAAAAAAACTAAGATAGAGATAAGAAATAAAAGATAAGCTAAAAGGAGGTACGATAAACGATAACAGATAAAGATAGAAATTAAAGAAGAAAGCAAAGAAATAAAAGGGGAGACAATTAAAAGAGGAAGGAGAATGAAAGGAAGAAGAAAAAAAGAAAAAATAGTAATTAAAAAAAACGGGTCATGTAAAAATGGGAGAACTAGGAGAGAAAAGAAATAAGAACGAAGGAGGAAAGGAAGAAAAGAGAGGAATAAGCAGAATAGGAAGAAATGAAGAATAAAAGAAGGAAAAATTAACGAGATATAGCGTGAAAATAGAAAGAAAACGGAAGAGGGACAACACGGAGACCAAGGAAGGGAGGAAAACGGGAACTATGAAAATGGAAAAAAAAGAAAAAAAATAACGAGAACGAGAAAAGTGGCCACATTAGAGAGAGAGAGAGAGAGAGAGAGAGAGAGAGAGAGGGGGGGGGGGTAACAAGAACCAGATGGACTCCAGATTTCCTAAAACCGTTTAAAGTTCTATTCACACACACACACACACACACACACACACACACATACGGAGGCTGTGACGTCAGATCAATGCTTGGGGCGCCAGTCAGACTCTTCCTCTTCTTCCTCCTCCTCCTCCTCCTCCTCTTCCGTCATTCTCCTCTATTTCATCTGCTTTTTCATTTTTTCTTCCCCACTTTCGTTTCCTTCTCTCTCCTCCTCCTTCTCCTCCTCCTCTTTCTCCTCCTCTTCCGTCATTCTCCTCTATATCATCTGCTTTTTCATTTTTTCTTCGTTGTGTTTATTCAATTCCCACTTTCGTTTCCTTCTCTCTCCTCCTCCTTCTTCTCCTCCTCTTTCTCCTCCTCTTCCGTCATTCTCCTCTATATCATCTGCTTTTTCATTTTTTCTTCGTTGTGTTTATTCAATTCCCACTTTCGTTTCCTTCTCTCTCCTCCTCCTTCTCCTCCTCCTCCTCCTCCTCTTCCGTCATTCTCCTCTATATCATCTGCTTTTTCATTTTTTCTTCGTTGTGTTTATTCAATTCCCACTTTCGTTTCCTTCTCTCTCCTCCTCCTCCTCCTCCTCCTCCTCTTCCTCCAGTCTCAAATTTAATCCTCCTATATTTCACTTGTTTTTCTTTTTTCTTTGCCTTGTATATTCCATTTCCTCTTTCCTTTCCTTCCCTTCCCTCCTCCTCCTCCTTCTTCTCCTCCTCCTTCTTCAGTCTCAATTTTAAACTCATATATATCATTTTATCTTTTTTTTCTTATCTCTATTTTTCATTTCTTCTTGTTCCTTCTCTTTCTTCCCCTTCCTGTCCCTTCTTCTTCCGCTTTTCTTCCCTCCCTTCGTCTTTCTCTTCCTCTCCTCCTCTCCTCTGATCTTCTTCTTCCCCTTCTCTTCCCTCCCTTCGTCTTTCTCTTCCTCTCCTCCTCTCCTCTGATCTTCTTCCCTCTCCTTCTTACCTCCTTCCTCTAATTGTATTTATTTGTTGTGGGAGTGAGCGAAGTGACGCGCCCCCGGGTGTATGCTCCCCGTTAGTTGTAGGAGTTGTTTTTTTATTATTTTGTTGTTGTTCATCTTTTTCTTCATCCACCTTCTCCTCCTCCTCCTCCTCCTTCTTCTGCTCCATATCCTTCCACATCAATTTCCAAACCTTCTTCTTTTTCTTCTTTTTCTTCTTCTTCTTCTTCTTCTTCATTTCATCATTATCACTATCATCAGTTTTATTATTATTATTATTATTATTATTATCATTGTACTTGCTCTTCCTTCCTCTCCTCTTCCTCCTCCTCCTCCTTTTGTCCTCCTTCTTCCTTCTCCCTGGCTACCCTCCCTCCTCCCTCCTTCCCTACCTCACCATTCTTCTGTTCACTTCCCTCAATGCCTCTCCATTTATCTCCCTCCCTCCCTTTACTCTCCTCCCTACTCTCCCTCCATCTCTTTCCACTCTACTTTCCCTCCCTCTTTCCTCTTCGTCCTTGTTTTTCTTTCCTTTTTTTCCTTCCATTTCTCATTCATCTTCTTCCCCAATTTCCTTTCGCTGTCGTTCACTCCTTTCCCTTCCTCTCCTCTCCTTCTTCTCCCTCCCTCCCTTCCCTCCCTTCTTCTTCCTGTCCTGAGGTATCTTTCCCTTCTTTATTTCCTTTCCTTCCCCATCCATCTTCCTCTATTTCCCTTCCTTTCCTCTCCTTCTCTCCCTCCCTCCTATCCGTCTCGCAAACGGACCCTGCCTTTGTCATCCCCAGAGAGAGAGAGAGAGGCGAATCAGGTCATGTCGTGAAAATAGGTCACACACACACACACACACACACACACACACACACACACACAGACATAACTGGGTCAGGGTTTGCAGGAAAATCATTACTGAAATATCCTTGCCACACCCCTTCGCGTTATTATTATTATTATTATTATTATTATTATTATTATTATTATTATTATTATTATTATTATTATTACTTTTACTACTACTACTACTACTACTACCATTCCTCCTCCTCCTCCTCCTACTACTACTACTACTACTACTACTGTAACTCTTATATGGAAGGAATCGTGCGTTGAGACTTGTGGTACGTCTGGGAGAACAAGGAAGGTTGGTGGAGATGAAGCGAATAGGTCCAGCCGGTTAAACCCAAGAAGACTCCAGAACAAAGGACGAGAAGGCACTGGAATGGGTACACTAAGGTCATGAACGGGAACTGAAGAGGGCGCAGAAGGAGGCCAATAAGGCAGTATAGCAATGAGTGTAGCAAAGACAGAGGTGCTAGAAGATAAGATTATGAAGAATATGAGAGGATGAAGAAGGGAACCAAAAACAACAACCACAGCAGTAGAGAGTAGAGGCACAGTAGCAAGACTCGTATGCTGAAATGGACACGACTGATGGGGATAGAAATACACCTTGTTTGGGCCTACACGAAAAGAATGCAGCAAAGGATTCCAACAGCAGTAAGCAAATAAAATATGGGGTCGGAAATATGTTGACCAATGTCTGATCTATAGTGGGTTGACGGGGATATTATTTCAATTAATAAGTGAAGAAAATTAACGAGATGAGGGAAAGGGGATGAAGTGGAATGAAGGGGGAAAACGAAGAATAGCTAGGCCTAAGTCTATGTATACCAAGTCGAGTCACTCTGCTTCAAAATGCGACCGGTACGCGCAGGGGGCGGTTTTGGGGCGGAGCAGCGGGATGACGTCACTTGGAGCTAAAAAAAAAAATACCCGCCAGTTCAGGGGTGACTAAAGTTACGGCCGTGTGTGCACTCTGGATGTGCATGCTTGCTTTCTCTCACAGCGCGTTCAGGCAAGCCACTGATGAGGAAAATATGCCTTTTTATTGTGCTATTGCGTGACTGTAATTCCAATGCCTACAAACGGCGGTGTGGGGCGTGAGGGAGGGCATGATGAAGTGATTGATTTAAATTAGTCCGCCTTTCTTCGTTTTCTCTAAATCCCTGTTTCTACATTCTCTAGTTTGGCTCCAAGCAGTGTCACGCATAAACCACGCCTCGGCCGTGTCTCCTCCCACAAACCTGCGTATGACTTGACTTGGTGTATATAGACTAAGGGCAAGGCAGCAGGGCCGGATGTTGCGCCGAGTTAGGAATGGAAAGCATTGGGGCAGCAGGGAGGAGATATTCTGTGGACGTTGATAAGGAGGCCATATGAAGAGGAGGTTACAGCAAACAGACGGGTGTTGTGGCTCCACTACACAAGCATTGTCTAACGTCCTCACCGGCGGACCGACTCTGTGGGCAGCCTCGCCTAAAGTCCTCTCCTGGGCATGCTCCGCCCCCTTCTCACGGGACGCACGAGTGCTTCAACTTCGTGGCAAAAATATGCTCAGCCCACTGGGAGGGAGATATGGGCTGGTATTACAAGCCACTTTGCCATATCACATCAGCTATTTCTAAAGGTCAAAGAGGGGATCAATCGGGTTCTAATGAGTGTTTCTTTAGGTTCATGGTACAGAAGAAGGGTCAGACTACCACCAGGGTCATAAAACTAACCCTGGAAATGCCCACAACTCCTACGAAAGCCTTGTCAAATATGTGTTCAAAGAGGGGATCAATCGGGTTCTAATGAGTGCTTCTTTAGGTTCATGGTACAGAAGAAGGGTCAGACTACCACCAGGGTCATAAAACTACCCCTGGAAATGCCCACAACTCCTACGAAAGCCTTGTCAAATATGTGTTCAAAGAGGGGATCAATCGGGTTCTAATGAGTGTTTCTTTAGGTTCACGGTACAGAAGAAGGGTCAGACTACCACCAGGGTCATAAAACTACCCCTGGAAATGCCCACAACTCCTGCGAAAGCCTTGTCAAATATGTGTTCAAAGAGGGGATCAATCGGGTTCTAATGAGTGTTTCTTTAGGTTCACGGTACAGAAGAAGGGTCAGACTACAGCCAGGGTCATAAAACTAACCCTGGAAATGCCCACAACTCCTATGAAAGCCTTGTCAAATATGTGTTCAAAGAGGGGATCAATCGGGTTCTAATGAGTGTTTCTTTAGGTTCACGGTACAGAAGAAGGGTCAGACTACAACCAGGGTCATAAAACTAACCCTGGAAATGCCCACAACTCCTACGAAAGCCTTGTCAAATATGTGTTCAAAGAGGGGATCAATCGGGTTCTAATGAGTGTTTCTTTAGGTTCACGGTACAGAAGAAGGGTCAGACTACAACCAGGGTCATAAAACTACCCCTGGAAATGCCCACAACTCCTACGAAAGCCTTGTCAAATATGTGTTCTTGGGCGGCGAAATGTCTCATAATACGACCCAAAGAGTTGACACAAATCCGTGGAGAGAGGAAACATGACGGGTCTTCTTTAGTGCAGCAAAATGTGGAAAATATAAGCGTCAAGCTGAAGAGAAATATCGATCTGTCATCTGAAATGGTTTGTGTTGTTCGTTGTAGAAAAATTAAGGAAACTCACACGGTTACAAGGAAGGTTCAAATAACTGATTTGGAAAAAGGCTTATAAAGAGGCGCCTCGACGGTGAGGCTGACAGCAGGCAGCCGCGAGGTGTGACCCAAGTGTGAACACCTGCATACCTCCTAGGGGTCGTGGACACCTGCCAGCGAAATTACTTCTCTCTCTCTCTCTCTCTCTCTCTCTCTCTCTCTCTCTCTCTCTCCATGGGGTCTGTGTGGTCTGATTTTCTATGTAAATCTATGTAAATCTCTCTCTCTCTCTCTCTCTCTCTCTCTCTCTCTCTCTCACACACACACACACACACACACACACGGCCCGGTAGCTCAGTGGATAGAGCGCCTACCTCACAACCAGAAGGACCGGGGTTCGATTCCCCGGCCGGGTGAAGATAAGTTGGGTTTATCTTATTTCACGTGTAGCCCCTGTTCACCTAGCAGTGAGTAGGTACGCGACGTCAGGCAAGGAGTTGTGACCTCGTTGTCGCGGTGTGTTGTGTGAGTGGTCTCAGTCCTACCCAAAGATCGGTACTACGAGCTCTGTGCTCTTCCGTAGGGGAACGGCTGGCTGTCTCGAGAGACCCGCAGCAGACCAAGAGGTGAATTACACACAGTGTGGCATGCTTAGTATTGCCTGACAACATAAACTATCTTCTGTTACAGAGGCCTTGCATGCAGGAAGGAATGTGGAGATGATATATTTATTAACAAGATCGTGCAGAACTTTTCAACATTGACGAGAGAGCAGCCAAGCTGAACGAAAAATAAAAACGAAAATTTCAGGCTAGTTCATCATCATCAACTTACAAAAACGATGAAGTAAAAAAAGTTTATATAGAAAGTCTATTGTACAGTGAAAGAGTCTTGAGCCAGTGAGAGTATAACGTTAGGGCGTCCAGAGGCAGAGCAAAACCTGCCATTCATACGGGGCTCGGCGTTGGTCGCCCTCACCAAGAGCAGCGCCACGTCGTCACGCTGAGCTAAACCTTTTATATCGCTATGGACCCTCACAGAGCAAAGTTGTTCTGGCTCCAAATACCGCTCACGTTCCCTGGTGTTCCGAACGTGCTGCGGGTGCAGCTAAAGAGGCCTGGCGGCCCCTGGGCCTGCTGCTGCCTGGCCCGGAGGAGGCGCTACAGGACGAGCCTGAGGGTGGGGCTGGAGGCCCGCCAGTGGCAGAGGGAGGGCCGCCGCCTCACCCACTACTTCGCCCCGCCGCTGCTCTTCCCTGTGCTCAGTGAAGGCTTCCGCCTCAAAGTCACGCTTGAGGACCTCGCGACGAGGGCGTCTCGCACTTACAAGATTACCAAAAAGTGTCGAGATTTTGGTCGTCATTTGCCAGACTTATGTCTGGTTATTTTGCCTGAAGAAAATGTGTATAATAGTGAGCAAGGTCCAGCAAGCCCCTCCGAGGCGTATTCCAGGGCATTAGTAGTACGTGAAGTGTCTCAGGACGGGCCAGGTCTTTCCAAAGGCTCCATCAGCCACCCCGAGGAGCCTTCTTGTGGCAGAGAAGATTGTGTCGTTAACGAGGAAAATCCAGGTTTGAGTGATGGAGTCCTGAGCCTAAGTACTCCTGACAACGCCTCGGAGGGTCTCGTTAACATCTTGGTGAGTCCGTCGAGCAGCAAGGAAAGCCCTCGTCGTCGGGCCTTCGGGGAGGAGAGAAGTCGCGTTCCTTTCCCCAGCACCAAACAGATCCTCGACTGTGTTCAAACCAGCCAGGAGCGCATCACCTTCCCAGACTTTCCGACAGACCCGAAGCATCTGAGCCGAGACGTTCTCCAGTCTGTCTTTCAGTGGCAACATGACAGACTACGGATGTTTTCAAAGATGAACTACAACGCAAACATATATTGTGTTCATTTGAAGAGGAGAGTCCTGGACATGATCAATTCGTTTGTTTTCGGCGTGTCCACCATTCAGTTCATCATCAGGCAGAAGATGCAAGATTTCCGCGAGGGGTTGAGGAGTCGGAGCGCTATGCAGCAGTACAGCGGGGTCGCGGAGAGCGCCACTTACGGCCACGACGATGTGAGGACTCAAATGAAACTAGAACAAAGAATACTGAGGCTTATTAGGCAGCTGAAGTTCACACATGACCAAAGGATGCTGAACCTCACCAAGGCGGTAAGAAATGACAAGAAGCTCATGAAACAGCGGCTCAGAGCAATCAAGTTCAGGATGGCGAGTGGTCACGGGGCCTTGCTGGCGTTCGTGCTCACCCACGTGGGGAGGACCTTGTTCTGGCTCCTCGCGACCATGGTGCTGACCGGCCTGTACCTCTACATCAATTACAGAGCCGCCGGGGAGGTCAAGAACGAGGTGCTGGTGTTTGTTACCCACATGATCGCGATTTTCTCCATGTGTTCAAACTTCCGTCTTGGCAGAGTGTACATCATGGTTACCACGCTTCAGATAGCGGTCAAATTCACCTCAAAAACTCACCTCTTGTTTATCTTCACTGAAATGATAAGACTGCAGCTGACCCTCGTGGAAAATATGAGAAGAGTCGGCCAGGCGACGATTTGCTACAGGAACTTGTATAAAAACATTGTAGAAAACCTAATTGAAAGGGAAAAGGAGAAGAGGGCGGAGAGGCTCGCGCTGATCCTGGAGCACATCAGTGACATGCGGGAACGGCTGGCCCAGGCGCTGCGCTCCGTGTTCCTGTTCGCCCAGTACGTGCGCCGGACCATCGAGAGAATCAAAGGCAATTTCAAATCTATTGGATTGTTATTATTGATATGCAACACAGTGGTTCCGATGTTCGAGAATTACTGCGGCGCCAGCGTCGGAGCGGTGAGGAGAGACTGCGAGGCAAAAGTTGGATTTCTGAAGCACCTCGGGGCGTGCCACATCGTAGAGTGGATACGGCAAGGCGTGTGTGCGCTTGTCTACCATCCGTTCAACTTTATGTGCAACTTTGATGATATTGTGAAGAAGTTCTTGAACGAGGCGCTCGAGGACAGCGGCCTGAAGGAGATGTACCAACAACTTAAACAGGAGTTCACGATCAAAGTCGATGTCGAGTACAGATTCAACCACACCATTCACGCCGGCGGCTCAAGCGACAAGAAGGACATGAGCGAAGTCTTTGACCAGCTCGCTAGCTACTTCCCTGGCCTCGGCGCGGGCGACTTCCTGTTCCTGCTGCTGTACTACGTGTTCATGGTGATGGCCTTCGTCAAGCCGCTCCTGGACATTACGCATTTCAAGAAGAGCCTCTCATACTGCAACGACTGTACTGACTCCAAGACCTTCAAGAGGCTGGACTGCAAGGAACCAGAGCACAAGCGAATCTTGCCCCTGAAAAAGGATGACAAAATGGATTTCCGAGCTCACATCTTTTCGTTGCCGGGGAAGTCGTCCAAAAGATTTCTGCTCCTCCTGAGTGCCTACTGGCCCTCAGCGGTGGCCATCTTCCTGTCGCTGATCACAACCTTCTTCACGGCGCTCATGAGTATAGACTTGTCCTTCGTGTCTTTCCTGGACCTCACCGCGCTCAACCCCGACAGCAAAGACCAGCTGAAGGAAGCAAGGAAAGCAGCAAAAAATTATACTGTTCCCGGAATCTTCACCAAAAGTGCTAAAGACTTCTACAGGAAGATGAACCAATTCCAGCATGACCACGCGGAGAGGGCCAAGACCTTTAGGAACTATGAGAAGAAACACAAATCTTGCGCGCCCGAAATGCTGACGCCCGACATTCAACTCCTCAAAAAGTTTTATATCTGGACGTGGATCATCTTCGTCTGCAACACCTTCGGTTTGGTGCTCCGCCTCACGGAAGGCAAACTGCTGGAACACTTTTTCCCTGACTACAAAGTTCCCCGCGCACTGGACCTGATGGAGCGCATCAAGGAGCAGAGGGCCATCCGGGCAGAGCAGATCAGACAGGCAGAAAAGCAAGCCAAGATGGCAGCAGCGCTAATGGGGGCTGACAAGCAGGGGCTTAAGAAGAAGAAGAAGAAGAAGAAGAAAAAGTCGAAACCCGACGCACAAGAAACCGATGCGGATCAACCCGACACAGATGAACCCGCCGCAGGGAATGCCGACGCCGACGAGGGTGACGGGGACAGTGTCGACACTGCAACGATGGCGGAGAAGCTTCTGTCACTGGTGAGGAGACTCTTGCCAAAGACCCAACTTTTTTTCCTAGAAAAGTTTGTTTGCACCGTGTGCGGCAAGACCACGCCGTACAGATCCTTGCAGGAGTGTGTTCAGCCCTCGTGTGGAGAGTTGCTCTGCAACTCGTGTGTCCACCTGTGTCAGGTGAAGTACGAGGGCAAGTGTTCCCATTGTGGAGGCAATTTCTTCCTGGACACTCAGCTGGAGTTCTCGCTGCAGCCCAGCCCGACGCGCTCCCTCTGCGAGGAGGACCTGGAGCCCGCGCACGTAGATCCCAAGGTGCGTTTCAGGTGGATGAAGCCTCTCACGCTCTGCACCCAGTGCGGGGAACATTTCGTCCTGAACTACCTGCTGGAGCGCTGTGTGCTCTGCCGCAAGGGCGGCATCCGAGGGTTCAATCCCCAAAACTACGAGGCCCCGATCCGCAAGGCCGGGGAGGACAGCATCCGAATCCACATGCCGGGATTCGAAGTTTTGGCCTCTGACGACTCTGCCGCGGACTCGGCCTCAGATGACGACGGCCTGCTTGAACACGACTAATCACGCGCTCTGGTAAAGGTTCATATCAGGGAGAGTGTACGAACCAAGATTACTATTATTACTACAACTATTACTACTACTACTACCACTACTGCTACTACTACTACTACTACTATACTTATTCATTTATTTATTTATTTTACGTCTATGCCTATAGCGCCGGTAGGCTTGCTTGAGGGGCCTGGATGGTATTCGGCCCCAGCCCGTCATGGCGCAGGCAAGTGTTTATAGTGGCGCCATCTTCTCTTGGCTCATGCTGCCCCCCGGAATTCGTTCTTGATTCACTTGGACGGTTTCCTCTAGAGTCCGGGTTGATGGGCGGTCTTCAGGACAGCATGTGGGTAGTTTTAAGCCACTCGGCGGTGACTGAAAAATCCGAGGTGGTAGCGTGGGGATTCGAACTCGCGTCGTCCATCACGTGGTGAATGTGGGCCCAGCACGCTACCACTCAGCCACCGCCTACCCTAAAGTTTAGTTGACAGTCTACGATGTGGCACTTTGTCGAATACTTTACTAAAATCAAAATATATATTAGCATGAAGAAAAAGAAGAAGAAGAAGAAAAGGAGAAAAAAGAAAAAGGAGAGGAAGAAGAAAAAAAAGAAGAAGAAGAAAGAGAAAAAGAAGAAGAAAAGGAGAGAAAGAAAAAGGAGAGGAAGAAGAAGAAGAAAAAAAAAAGATTTACTCTGTCTAACGCTTCGTACACATTTTTTTTTTAAACGACAAAATTATTAGTAAGACAAGATTTACCCTTAAGGAACCCAAGCTGATATATACGGATCTTTTTAGCAATGATAGACTCGAGGCCATGCAAGTGTCTATCCGCAAACCCCATCATTGATTATATTTGGATTGCAGAGATGGGCGTGTGGGATAGCGAGGGAGGACAGGATTAGGAGCTGACTCATAAGGAAACAGAAAATAGTGAAGGATGTCAACGAGAGTACAGGATGCAAGAGTAAGACTGTCAAGAGGCGAGAGAGTGATTGTGTTAGATAAGTGTTGGACATGGAACACCTGGACGAAGAAGAAGAAGAAGAAGAAGAAGAAGAAGAAGAAGAAAACGAAAAAGAAGAAGAAAATGAGAGAAAGAAAAAGAAGAAGAAGAAGAAGAAGAAGAAGAAGAAGAAGAAGAAAGAGAAAAAGAAGAAGAAAAGGAGAGAAAGAAAAAGGAGAGGAAGAAAAAGAAGAGAAGAAGAAGATGAAGAAGCAGGAGAAGGAGCAGGAAAGAGAAGGAACGCCACTGAAGCTGACCGAAGGGGGAGGGCAAGGGTTGAAGGAGAAGATGGTGTTTGAAGGAGGAAGATGATGGAAGAGGCTCATCAGGAACAGCGACCCTATATATACCCCCCCCCTCCCCCTTCCGCTCAAAAAAAAAAAGAAAAAAAAAAGAAAAAAAAAAAGTTGTTTGAGGAGAAATGATTGTTGTTGTTGTTGTTGCTGTTGTTGTTGTTGTTGTTGTTGTTGTTGTTGTTGTTGTTGTTGTTGTTGTTGTTGTTGCTGTTGTTATTGTTGTTGTTGTTGTTGTTGTTGTTGTTGTTGTTGTTGTTGTTGTTGTTGCTTCTGTTGTAGTTGCTGGTGTTATGATGATATAAAAACCCTTCAGAGAGATTAGTCGAGTTATAATGAGCATTTTATCACATTCATGGTGCAGACAGCTTGTTGAATTATCACTACATTCTTTAAACTACACATTTAAATGCCCACAACCTCCACGAAAGCCTTATTAAATGCGGATGTGTGAGCCTAGAAATATTTGAGAGTATGGTATGGCAGAGTATTAGTGTGGAGCGTTCCCTTACCTCTGTACTCCCCTCTGGTGCTTCAAAACAAACACCTCCCTCCGTGACCCCGACTCTACATATCCGTATATCTAAACTCAATGAAAGTGATTGTGAAAGGATATTCTTAATTTTTTTTCCCCTATGCATCGCTGGCAAACGGTTCTCTTGAGCATGGGTTTTCAGGGTAGGGGGCGTGGGTTACCGTAGTAGTAGTAGTAGTAGTAGTAGTAGTAGTAGTAGTGGTGGTGGTGGTAGTAGTAGTAATAATGATAATAATGACAATAATAATAATAATGACAATAATAATAATAATAACAATAATAATAATAATAATAATAATAATAATAATGATAATAATAATAATAATAATGATAATGATAATAGTAATGATAATAGCGATAATGATGAAGCAGGTCAGTTAACAGCAGCTGGTGGTCAAAAGATTTTATGATGAGTCTTGAGGAAAACGCCTAAAATAATACTGAGTCCCGGAAAAAAAAAAACTTTGAAGGAGACTTAAGTAATTCTTGGTCCGTTTAGCTCTTATACGAAAATCTGACTGAGCATGTCACTATTTTTTTCATACTTATTCTATGGTTGTTTGATCCTCTCAGTTACCTCTAATACTTCCAAAAGGCTACTTAATGTGTCTTAAGAAAAATACCTACCACGAAAACAGTCACAGTGGGGAGAGCTTGTGGACCACGGCTATAAAACCAAAAAACTAATTACTCACCCTTGTAACCGCATAATTAGGAACTGTTTTAGTATTCTCTCCCAGTCCCTGCCATTCACCCCTCCAGTATACCCTAACAGTGTCGCGGGGAGCACTTGGGGGCACTGACATGCTTTTAAAACCCGCGCGCAGTCATGACGTCACCCCCAAAACATCTCGCGGAGTCTCGCGCTGCACGAGATATTTACTTTGTCCGAATCCCTGCCTCACTTTTCTATCTGCCTACTCATCACTTATAACTACCCCTCTTCCTTCCGATCCTTGTCTAAAATTAACTGATACATGTAAGAGACTCATAACAAAAGGGAAATTAGTTGTTAGTGAGCGAATAGTTGCCTAATTCACCCTGCTCGACAGTCTTGTCAGAGCTTTATTTATTCCTATTCCTACAAATCTTACATTAATAATAAGCAAAAACACGCAAAAGACTCATAATACAAGGGATATAAGGTGGACAGAGCCTGAATTAGGTGTTAATAAGGAAATCTTGGTGGGAGACCCCATGCTAACCCACCATTTCAGAGCCTAATCTACTACCATTCGTACATATCTTGCATTAATACTTAGAAAAACATGTAAAAACTCATAATAAGCGTGGAATGATGTGTTAGTAAGGGAGTGTGTGCTGTCTCCACCCTCCAGAGCTGAGGCGGGGGTTCGAACACGCGCCTCAGTGGGTTACAATGGCACAATGGCTTCTAGGAGGTCTGCCTTGGCCTCGCAGAACGAAATCTCGGGGAACGACCCTCTGCGGGAGCTGTTCGAGGCCTGCAGGAACGGCGACCTGGTGAGGGTGAAGAAGCTCGTCACGCCGCAGAATGTGAACGCCAGGGACACCGCGGGCAGGAAATCCTCGCCCCTCCACTTCGCAGCAGGTGAGCAGGCGAAGGGCAGCAGAGGCTTAGCTCCTCCGCCCGCCAGACCTTGGTAATATTTTTCGTACTTTCACCCGGGTTGCCTTTGTCCTGCCCCCCTGTGGTTCTGGCAGGGGGAAGAAGCAGGGTGGGGCTTTGTTTTGAATGGGGGCTGGGGAGTGTAGGTGTGTTATATGTGTGTGTACGGGGGAAAAGGTGAATGGCTCTGGGTTCTGTCATTTTTCCCTCTCGTCCGTCGTCCGTTATTTACTCACCTGCTTTACTCACCTGGCGGGAAGAGGCAAGGTGGGGCTTTGTTTTGAATGGGGGCTGGGGGGTGTAGGTGTGTTATATGTGTGTGTACGGGGGAAAAGGTGAATGGCTCTGGGTTCTGTCATTTTTCCCTCTTGTCTGTCGTCCGTTATTTACTCACCTGCTTTACTCACCTGGCGGGAAGAGGCAAGGTGGGGCTTTGTTTTGAATGGGGGCTGGGGGGTGTAGGTGTGTTATATGTGTGTGTACGGGGGAAAAGGTGAATGGCTCTGGGTCCTGTCATTTTTCCCTCTCGTCCGTCGTCCGTTATTGACTCACCTGCTTTACTCACCTGGCGGGTAGAGGCAAGGTGGGGCTTTGTTTTGAATGGGGGCTGGGGGGTGTAGGTGTGTTCTATGTGTGTGTACGGGGGAAAAGGTGAATGGCTCTAGGCTCTCCGTCCTGTCATTTTGTCCTGTGTCGTCTGTCATTTGCTCACCTGCTTTACTCACCTGTCCAGTCAGCGGTATTTGAGAAGTTAGGTTGAGCCAGTGCTGATTTAACCCAGTAGCAGCAGGGATCATGTTTCTTAATGGTCCCTCCAAGCGAGAAAAATGAGAAAAAATCATCACTCACACAAACCATTTTATAATATATATCAAAGCATTTGTGATCAGTTTATGTATCATCAATTTTGTGGGGGTTAAATCATGGCACAAATTTGTCCCGTCGCTGCTACCGGGTTAAATAAAGATACTGGAGGGTGACTAGGGATTCTGGGAGGGAGTTCCACAAAGATATCCCTCCGACATTAAAGGACCTCTTCCATAGTTCCAGCTGATTTCTACATGTGCTGTCTATACTGGTGGCCTCTAGTGGGTAGGGCAGGGTGAATGACTCTGCTGCCTGTCATCTTGCTCCCTGTCACTCCCTGCTGGTTTGGTGGCAAGGGGACAGGGGAGGGTTGAAGTTTGGCAGGGGGTGGGGGGTGTAGGTATGTTATATGTGTGTGTTCATGGGAAGTAGTAGTAGTAGTAGTAGTAGAGGTGAATGGCTCTGCTTCCTGTCATCTTGCTCCCTGTCATTCCCTGCTGGTTTGATGGCAGGGGGACAGGGGGGGGGGGGAGTAAAGGGTTCTGGCATGGCGATGGAGAGTGTCATTGAGTGTGTTCCTCGTGTTGATGGAAGGGGAAGGGGATTGTATTAAATTATCCCTTTCCTCTGCTTCCTTTTCAAAATATGCTTTAGCAGGGGAGGGAAGGCTGTGTGTGTGTGTGTGTGTGTGTGTGTGTGTGTGTGTGTGTGTGTGTGTGTGTGTGTGTGTGTGTGTGTGTGTGTTTCCTGTCAAATTTTCTTTCTCCTTTAGCCACTTATCTGCTACTTTTTTTTTTTTTTTTTTGCCCCCTTTCTACTGTTTGTGTGTTAGGAGCAAAATGTCACTCCCTCTGTCCCTCCTGCTACTCTACTTCCCCCTTCTTACTGCTTGTGTGTTAGCAGTATGGCACTTCCTCTGCTACTGTTTCTCCTGTTGCCACCTCTCTGCTGCTCTCCTATCTTTTTCAACTGCTTGTGTGTAAGTAGCATCATGGCAATAAGTCTTTCTCCTACTGCCACTAGTCAGCTACGGTACTTCCTCTTTCTTCCTACTGTATGTGTATGTGTGTGTGTATTAGTATCAGCATGGCACTCCTTCTGTCTCTGTTTATCCTGCTACCACTTGCCTGCTTGTCACCTAACCCCTTCCAACTGCTTGTGTCTTAACCCGGTAGCAGCGGGGATCATGTTTCTTAATGGTCCCTCTAAACGAGAAAATGAGAAAAAATCATCACTCACATTAAGCATTTCATAATATATATCAAAGCATTTGTGATCAGTTTATGTATCATCTATTTTTGGGGGGTTTAAACCATGGCACAAATTTGACCCGTCGCTGCTACACGGTAAAGCCACAAATTTGGCCCGTCGCTGCTACCGGGTCAATAGCAACATGGCAGCCCTTCTATCTCTCTTGTTCCTACTGCCATTTGTCTGTACTTTATGTTCCTCATCATTATTTACTATCCTTTTCTTCATCATCAGCGACTTTTCTTTTTTTTCTTCTGGATTCCCCATGCATGCCCTACTCTATCCCTGTTATCTTCACATGCATATCTGTTTTATTTGTCTTATCATTACCATAGTCTTATCTCCTTCCTACTGTTTGTGTTAGTGGCAAGGTGGCACTCTCCTGTATACATTTCCTGCCTAATCTCTGTTTCTCCTACTGCTGGAAAGGGATATTTATTTAGTCTTTCTCCTCATCATTTGTTGTTCATGTCTTCCTTGTCTTTTATGCTTTTTTTTCTCTTCTTTTATCTATGTTCTTTCTTTTGTTCTTTATCTTTCTCTAACTTTTGTTCTGTTTTATACTGTACTGCGAAATATCACTACCGGTGTTGTTTAGATGAGAACATTTTATAACAGACAAAGGTAATTTTTATTGCAGAAGTTTACAAAGAAAAAAAAATAAGGTGCAAATCCCATAGGTATTTTTTAATTGGAGATAAAAAGATTAGTTAAGTATGAAAACAAAATATAGCTAGAGTGCTTCTGCAGCCTCTTTTGTTATGTTTGGCTATTTTTTATCCTTTATTGCCTCCTCTGCTGGGAAAAAATAATTAACAAGTCAAAGTAATACACTAGTAAAAAATATCAAATCAATATAGTATACAGTCATCCCTCAAATAGTACGGTTTCCAATAGTTCGGTTTCGGTTTTATACGGATTGTCATAGAAGATCTTTTTAGGATTTTTAAATTTCCTGCTTGTCGGGAAATTTAAAAATCCCAAAAAAATCTTCTGTGAAAATCCACATAAAACCAAAACCGAACTATTGGAAACCGTACTATTTGAGGGATGACTATACTTTTTTTTGACAGCATGAACATCACGTTATCATGAATATTATTTTGTCAAGCTTATTCTTTCTTTATTTATTTCGTGAAGATCAGTTTACCTTATATTATTTTTTAAAAGACTATTCTATTTTATTTTAACCCGGTAGCAGCGACGGGCCAAACTTGTGGCTTTACCGTGTAGCTGCGACGGGCCAAATTTGTGCCATGATATAAACCCCCAAAAATAGATGATCCATAACCTGATCACAAATGCTTTGATATATATTATGAAATGGTTTGTGTGAGGGATGATTTTTTCTCATTTTTCTCGCTTAGAGGGACCATTAAGAAACATGATCCCCTCTGCTACTGGGTTAAGATTATGCTATTATGAAGTATTACAGTGTATACGCACAAGATAATCATAGGTGCTATATAAGAAAGATGTGCTACTCTTATGCTCGTATCTCCTCCTAGTCTAACAGTGTCATCCTCCACTTCACAGCTATCATTTATCATTGTTGTTATTTTTATTCCTGTTGCTGCGGTTGTCATCTTAACTCTCATTCTCCTTCATACTCATTATTCCTCTGCCTTGGGCTTCATATCAGGTTACGCTTTTTTCCTCCTGTAGTTTTTCTTGTTCTTCTTGTTCAGTGTCATCAACGTCTAGGTTTTCTCTTTTTTTTTCACTCTGATCATTTTGTTTGTCTTGTTTTCTTCTTTATCTTATTCTTTTTTCTTTTCGTTTTTTTAGTTTCTTCTTCCTCTTCTTTTTTCTTCTTCTTTTTTGCTTCATCATCATCATCATGCTACCTGTACTTCTTTGCCATCTACTACTTCTTCTTCTTCTCCTTCTTCTTCATCTTCATCAGTTACTTCTTTGTCATCTTTTTTTCTTCTTTCTTCTTCTTTTCTTCTTTTTCTCCTCTACTTCATCTACTAATTTGCTCATCATCTACCGCAGTACTTTGTCTTCATCATCATCTACCGGACTTCTATCTTCATTTTCTTCATCATCTTTTCTTCTTCATTATTCCCCCGTTATCTTCACATGCATATCTGTTTTATTTGTCTTATCATTACCATATCCTGTGTGTGTGTGTGTGTGTGTGTGTGTGTGGGTGTGAGTGAGTGTGTGAGAGAGAGCATAACATTATCAAACATTCATCGGTACCCCCTCCTAACCCCCTTCTCCATTACACATTATCTTTCACCATCTTATACTCATCATCATCACAAATTTTCCTCCACCATTATTTGTTGCTATGTTATCTTTGCTCATTTCCCTTTTTTTATTTTGCATTTTTCTTCTTTCGATATTGTTAAGCTTAGATATTTTTCTATATATCATTCGAATTGATTATCATTTTCATCTGTTTCCCTAATTTTGTGTTTTGTCTCACCAATGTATTTTTTTATGATATATTTTCTTGACTAGTATATGTATTTTCTTCAGTATTTTAGATTCACCTATATCAACATACTCCTTTCACCAATCTTCTTTTTCTTTCATCAGTATATTCTTTCAGGGGGTATTATTATTCTCTTGTATCTGCTACACTTCTCATGTCATTGCTATTTCTTTCCTTGGTTACCCCCTTCCTTCCCTCCCCTTCCCTCTCCTTCACTC
Organism: Eriocheir sinensis; assembly: GCF_024679095.1. Lineage (NCBI taxonomy): Eukaryota > Metazoa > Arthropoda > Malacostraca > Decapoda > Varunidae > Eriocheir > Eriocheir sinensis. The sequence continues at coordinate 439,125 of NC_066559.1, read as the reverse complement.
CCCTTACCTCACCTCCCATTTTCCTCCTCCCTCCCCCTCCCCTCACCAGTCAGACCTGCCACACACGTACATACTTACTTTTACTGGCCTGTCATTTCCTCCTCAGCCCGCGTCACGTCTAAACCTAACCTGTCCTGCCTTATATCAACCTTGCAGGCACCTCGAAACAGCTGGCTAGTCACCTTTGCCTCCTCCTCCGTACTTCTTTTTTTCTAGTCTGCTTAAAAATTGGGGCATTCTAGCACTTCTATATATAATGCTTTACTGATTTTTGCTGTTTCTCTTTCTGTCTCTTTGGGTGCAGTAGTAGTAGTAGTAGTAGTAGTAGTAGTAGTAGTAGTAGTAGTAGTGGTGGTATTATTATTATTATTATTATTTTTAGTTAGTAGTGGTAGTATTAGTAGTAGTGGTAGTAGTAGTAGTAGTAGTAGTAGTAGTAGTAGTAGTGGCAATAGTAGTAGCAGTAGAAGTGGCAATATCAATAGTGACTTGATTGTTCAAACACACATTTTCTTTTGCTTTATTATCTTAACACAGTTTTCTTCATAGCAGTCTCTTAGTTTTGAAGGTTTTAAGTTACCGTTACAGACGTCCAGCTACTCTGCGTTTGTGTATTCCCATGTTTTCTCCTCCTCTGCTTCTGTCTGTTTTCTACGCACATTTATTTAACCTACTTTTTCCCTCTACTAATACAAGCGTCTTATTTTTTTTCCTTGACAGCTTTTTACCTGCTGTATGTCCATATAGAGTTGATATTTTGGGGTTGTGTAGAAGCAAAGATATTCAAGCAAACGATATGGAAATTATCTTTAATCTTTGCTGCTGAGAACCTGAACATTTTGGAGAGTATGACAAGAATAGTGTTGTGCTGTGGGAGTCACCATGAGACTCCTTTTTCTGGGATGGTATAATCCACTGTTCTGTAAGGCTGCCAAACTTTGTATAGCCTGTGTCCACTATGTATTGGTAAAGGAAACGTCACACCACCATCTTATGAGAGAGCCTGGGTTCGATTCCTGGGTGGAGTGGAAAAATTTGGGCGGCTTTTCCGATACCCTACGCCCCAGTCCACTCAGTAGTGAATGGGTACCAGGTATCAATCGGGGGTTGTGTCCCGTCTCCTGGGGTCTGTCCCTTTCTCCTATAAATCCTTCCCCTTCTGTCCCTCTCCAGCATATGACCACATGTTGCGCCGACTGAACGAAACTTTCTAACCACCATCTTATCTCTCTTAACGCGGTAGCAGCGGGGATCATGTTTCTTAATGGTCCCTCCAAGCGAAAAATGAGAAAAAATCACCCCCCACACAAACCATTTCATAATATATATCAAAGCATTTGTGATTGGATTTTGTATCATCTATTTTGGGGGGTTTATATCATGGCACAAATTTGGCCCGTCGCTGCTACACGGTAAAGCCACAAATTTGGCCCATCAGTGCTATCGGGTTAATGGCAGCCTAGCAATAGTAGTGTTGGAGGTTGTGATACATAGGGCAGTTATTGATTGATATGAGGTAGACAGTGTAGTAGAAGTAGTAATAGCAGTATTAGTAGTCACAACAGCAGCAGTGGTAGTAGGAGTAAGTCACGGTTAATGCCGAATCTGGTATCATTGCCTGCATATAGATTATTGAGCAGCAGTCTCATTAAACCTTCCCATTTTCCCTGTAAAACAATGAGGCAGGGGACAATGCCAGTAATTAAAGGTGTGATACATACCTTCTTCCTCCTCCTCCTCCTCATCATCATCATCATCATAATACCAATCCTACTACGATTGTCTGGTTGGTGTAGTGAAACCAAATTGGAGTCCATTTTGGTGTTGGCTCCCACAGGTCCATTTCTACCCTCTGCTCTGCCACACAGTCCCAACACCTATTTTTTCCTCTCCTATGTTACCTATACCTTACATATGAGAGGAGGAGATAGGTGTTGGGACTGTATGGCGGAGCAGAGGGGAGGAAAGGACCCACGGGAGCCTACGCCAGACCGGCCTCGACATATTCGGAAGCCTATAGTCATGATATTTCAGTGTTTACCAAGAGTTCCGTCCCATTCTTTTTCTTTATCCGATTCTTTTTTTAAGCAGTGGGTTTGTAATATGTCTTTCTAGTTGGGTATGGGCTGAGGACCACGAGTCCAGCACGTGTTCAAACCATGGGTGGGTGAATGACACACAGACAGCACCATTTTCCACTCTATCTGACGCCTTTTTCAAGCAGTTTTGTTTCTGGGAGGGTACGGTATGTGCTTGCAATCATGAATCCAACACAAGTGAAGTATATGCACTCATCACTTATTTTCCCCAACAGGGTTTGGTCGTAGGGATGTTGTTGAACACCTGCTGAACTTGGGGGCTGCAGTCGGGGCCAGGGACGATGGGGGACTCATACCTCTGCACAACGCCTGCTCCTTTGGCCACGCGGAGGTGGTGTCACTGCTGCTGAAGCATGGCGCAGACCCCAACGCTCGGGACAACTGGAACTACACTCCCCTACACGAGGCTGCGTCCAAGTCCAAGTTTGATGTCTGCATAGGTGTGTATAAAGGAATTGGTGTGTGTTGGTGTGTGTAGCTGGACTGGTGTGTGTGGATGTATGTTTGATTGAATCACACACTGCTTTAATGAAGTCTGTATATACTGAATAGAGTTTAAGATTATATATACACACACACACACACACACACACACACCCTGCAGCAGACCAAGAGGTGAATTACACACACACACACACACACACACACACACACACACACACACAAATATATATATGTGTGTGTGTGTGTGTGTGTGTGTGTATTTTGGCATCAGATTCCAGTTGAGTGTTTCTTTTGAGTGCTTGCCTCTGCTACAGCTTCTTCTTTTTCCCTTTTATTAATGGTTGAACTCACCTTTCACCTTACTGCTTTTCTCATTTTTAACCTTTGAACTGACTACTCAAATTATCTTTTCATTCTAAGGCAATTCCTCATGCACCATTTTCTTTGTATGGCAGTATAGATAGTTGGCGATTATCCCTAATTCTTGATGCAGATTAATAGTACTAATGTGTTTTTTTGTAGTGTTGCTCCAGAATGGCGGTGACCACAGCATACGCAACACTGATGGCAAGACAGCGCTGGACCTTGCTGACACCTACGCCCGCTCGGTGCTCACAGGTAGGGGGGTATGATGGGTGACTGTGTGATGGGTGACTGTGGTAAATTTGTGTGTGGTCATTGAGGAGAGTGTGTTTCCAGGTGACTGATTGGTGTGTGTGTGTGTGTGTGTGTGTGTGATGATAACCCAGTAGCAGCTGGGATCATGTTTCTTAATGGTCCCCCCAAGCGAGAAAAATGGGAAAAAAATCACCCCTCACACAAACCATTTCATAATATGTATCAAAGCATTTGTGATCAGATTACGTATCATCTTTTAGGGGGGCGTTTATATCATGGCACAAATTTGGCCTGTCGCTGCTACACGGTAAAGCCACAAATTTGGCCCGTCGCTGCTACCGGGTTAAGGAGAGTGTATTTCCAGATGAACGTGTGATTGGTGACTGATTGAGGAGCATGTGATTTCAGGTGACTGTGTCTGGTGAGTGGATGATGATTACGGAGTGTGTGTTTCTAAGTGGTGACTGTGTGGTGATTTTGGATACTCTGTGGTGACTGGGTACTGCATGGAGACTTAAGCTCCGTTCACACTGTGCCAATTCTGGGCCACGACAACCCAGTGACTTTTCCATTTGACAAGTTGGTTCCCACGCTCCAAGAGGGGGGTGGGGAGGGGGTATTGGGGTCTTGGGGTCTTGCCGACTGTCTGGGACATTCGACCAACTAGTTGCCAGCGTCGTGCTAACCCTCACGACTCCGGACTCCTGTCATGACACTGGCGCAGCATTCGGCAAGTCTCAAGACCTCTTTAAAGACATGCCCGACCCTTTCACGTCAACAACCAAGACCTCGTGTACCCTAGAGTCGTGGGTAGTCGTGGCCCAGAGTCAGCACAGTGTGAATGGGGCTTAAGGTGGCTTCACAAACACAAGGCATTCCTTCTCCCACCCATGACAACCTAACCTAACCCTCAGTGAATACAAGAAAAAGAGTCACTTAAGGCTTACCAAACCTAAAGTAATCTAACCATTGACCCGGTAGCAGCGACGGGCCAAATTTGTGGCTTTACCGTGTAGCAGTGACAGGCCAATTTGTGCCATGATATAAACTCCCAAAAATAGATGATGCATTAACTGATCACAAATGCATTGACATATATTATCAAATGGTTTGTGTGGGTGATGATTTTTTCTCATTTTTCTCGCTTAGAGGGGCCTTCAAGAAACATGATCCCTGCAGCTACTGGGTTAAGTGAATACAAAATGGAGGTGTTACTTGAGGCCTAACCTAACCTAACTTAACCTAACTCTCAGGTGAATACAAGAAAGAGGAGTTACTCGAGGCAGCCCGGGCGGGGAGCGAAGACAGACTCTTGACACTCCTCACTCCGCTCAATGTCAACTGCCACGCCTCAGACGGCCGCAAGTCCACTCCGCTCCACCTGGCGGCCGGATACAACAGGACGGAGATTGTGACCATCCTCCTGCAGCATGGAGCGGATGTCCACGCTAAGGATAAGGGGTAAGCGGAAGGTTGAGAGGAAGAGGGAAAAGAAAAGGGGAGAGTAGGGAAGGATAAGGGATGAGGAGGAAAGGGAAAGGGAAAGAGTAGTGCTGGTTAATGGGTGATGGTAAAGAAAAGATAAGGGGTGAAGATAGAGACAAAGATTGGTATTATAAGACACTTTTGCTTCTCACATCAACTATTTATAAAGGTCAAAGAGGGGGTCAGTCTGGTTCTAATGAGTGTTTCCTTAGGCTCAGGGTACAGAAGAAAGGTCAGACCACCACCTGGGTCATAAAACTACTAATGGAAATGCCCACAACTCCTATAAAAGCCTTGTAAAATATGTGTTCTTTCACGGTGAAATGTCTTATAATACGGCCCTTTGAGTTAGGTCTTGGTTAACTTTAACGCCTAAGGGATGCAAAAAAATCTAAGGGGTGACCCAGGAGGACGCAAAGAACTGTTTTTCGAGTGCATTTTTCGTAAAAGCTCATGTGACACTCATAATATTACAAATGGAAATCGCTAATAATAACAATTAGAAATAAACAATTAATGTCTTTGTGTGCATATATGGTATAGGACTTGGATTTATGTTCAAGTTTCCCTGTATTCTGAAGCCCCCCCCCTCCCCCCCTCTCCCCCCAAAAAACTACCCATCACAGCTAGCCATGTGACTGAGCCTCTAGGCCTCTGTATATGTGTATGTAGGCCTAAGGTTGTTGATTAGTGTATTTCAGACGTTGAACAATAGCGTAGGTCACGAAGAAACAAAATAAATATAACAAAACGGAGGCGTCCGCACGTGGGACACTCGTCCTTTAATGGAACACCTAAAATTTCCGCCTGCACGTCACTCGTCCTTTAGGGGTTAAAGAACACAGGGAAGTGTAAAAGTATTCCAGGATCCTAGGGGCTGCTTTCACAGTCACTTCGTTTTGATCATTACCAATGGCGGCGATCGACGCTATAGTTTTCCACGTGAAACTGGCCTATGGGGTAGTGGCGGCTGCTGAGGAAGCGAGAGGTGTTGAGAGTGTGTGCCAAGGTGCGGGGCTAGGCTAACCCCGCAGCCGCCACTACCCCGTCGGCCAGTTTTACGTGGAAATACTATAGCAACGATTGCCGCCATTGGTAACGATCAAAACAAACAAAATGACTGTGAAAGCGGCTCTCACTCCCCATCCCCAATCACCGCCCTTATCCTCACCACCATCACCATCACTACCTCAACGGTTTGGCTCTGCTGCACATTACCGAGGTATGGAATGTGTGTGTTCACTGCCATCAGTGTTCCTGCCATAACCACTCACAGCCCCCGCCATTACAGGGGCCTGGTTCCGCTGCACAATGCATGTTCTTATGGCCACTTTGAGGTGACAGAGCTGCTCATCAAGCACGGCGCCAACGTCAACGCAATGGACCTGTGGCAGTTCACGCCCCTGCACGAGGCGGCCTCCAAATCACGCGTTGAGGTGAGCAGCACTCAGGGTCTCAGACACATGAACACATACATTTTCTCTCTCACACACACATGCACACAGTACTGTATGCTACTGATAGGTAAATACATTGGTCCTGTGCTACCGTGGAGAGCATCTTGGCCTTGCCCTGCAGGATGGCATTCTTGCCTTGCTCTGGCTGAAATGTTTTTCCACTCACAAGAAGCAGTTACTGTCCCCTTTTGAGGAATGGGGTGGCAGGTTGTGGTGTGTAAGGTCTCACCTGTGCTCATTAATTGGCTAATAACCTCCAAAGCTCTCACAAACATTTTTCTCAATCAATTTCAATTTTTGTAATGATTTATAGATGTTAAATTCCTTTTTCCTTTATTATAGTGCAACAAAAGTCTTTTATAGAGAGATTTATGATCGATCTGATCCTTTCCCACTCTGAGCCACTATTAGAGTTTGCTAAAATGTTATCCTGTTATTACGGATGCAGACAACATATGATTATAAATTGATATTATTGCCACATCTTTTAAAGACTGAATACTCCACCCATTGGCTTGCAGTGCCAACACAGTGATTCTAAGTGCACTGGATCTGCCTTGTGTAGGCTGATGGGCTTGTAGCAGTCTCCTCATGTCTTTGTCTCAACTTTCCATCAATAAAGAAAACATTCTGGTTATTTTAATATGGAAGATTTTTGTTTTGCTTTGGCTCATGGGTAGTGACAATCTCTAAGCAGCTTCAGCACCTTTTTATTCTAGGGAAAAATAAATTTGAAGCACTTTTAAGAGAGTGTGATGGTACCAAGGCCATGAGTGTATGAATGTTGTTTTCCCTTCAGGTGTGTTCCCTGCTGCTGGCCCACGGTGCTGACCCAACACTCCTCAACTGCCACTCCAAGTCTGCCATTGATGTTGCCCCGTCGAGGGAGCTGCAGGAGAGACTCACATGTAAGTGTTACTGAGGCTGCTTGTCCGTCTGCCTCAAAGCCAGGCTCATGTTCTGCTTCCTGTGTCCCTTCGGAAGTGTTCCTGATACACTTCTCTTTTTTTTTCCCCTTTGTACATTTTTATTTTAGCATCTTTGGTAATACAATATATTATAGACTAATAAATAAATAAGTTGATGAATCTTGAGCCAACCGTCACTTCCTCAGACGAGTACAAGGGCCACAGCCTGCTGGAGGCGTGTCGTCAGGCCGATGCTGCCAGACTCAAGAAATTCCTCTCACCTGAAGTGATCAATTTCAAGCACCCGTACACCGGCAACACTCCACTGGTGAGGCCCTTCTGTGTATGTGGGTGTAGGGGGGGGATAGTTTTTATTTATTTATTTTTTTATTTATTTATTTTTTTTTTTTGGCCGCAATCAACAAATTATCCATCTTGGTGGTGTTGTTGTTGTTGTTCTCTTCAAGTTGTTTTCCTGGGTTATCCATGCATTGTTGACATGACATTGTATAATAACATTTGTTAGCCTTGATGAACCCAACAACATGGCATTATAAACAGTCATTTTTATTTATTTATTTATTTTCGTCTTGGCCTGTGGCGCTGGTAGGCATTCATAGTAGGGCCTGATGGCAGCATTTTCCATTTTAGACCCCTAGTTGCATAATATAAATTGTTGGGGGGATGTTGGAGGGTCATGCGGCGCCGATCTAGCACAGTTTTTATGGTATTAACACTAGTTTTAATTAATACAGATATTATTCAGTTAAATCTGAAAATAGTTTAGAGAGATTGATAATTTTCCACCTTCCAGCACCTGTTCAGTCACTCCGTAATATCAAACGTTTCCTTCATGTTGGAAATCCTCCTCTAGAATTTTGCCGTAATTTCCGTGCCGTGCATTTTCTTCTCATCTCAGCTGATTATTTCTCAGGATTTATGTTGAGTGCTCTTAGTGTATATTTTTTCCACACTTTAGAATGGAACACTTTTCCTCCAGACACCAGAAAGCCACCCTTAAGATAGTTCTACCAAAGGAAATTATACCTTGCCCAATGACATCATGTGATTAAGAAATATGCATAACTTGTGGAATACTATTAGGAGAAAATGTGATAAAATACAGAACAAGACCTAATCCATGTAAGTTTGTAAGTAAAATTGACATCTCTTTCAGCCACCTCTTTGGATTCTTTTTGTGAGCAGCGAGTAGTGGGCTCTTTTTTTTTATTATTGTTTACTTTTTTGTGCCCTTGAGCTGTCTCCTTTGTTGTAAAAAAAAAAAAAGAATATGAATAACCCCCCCCCCCCTTCCCTCCCCCTAGCACTGTGCGGTGGCGTCCACAGGCGGCAAGCGGCGTGGCATCGTGGAGGCCCTGCTGCGGAAGGGCGCCCCGCTGCAGGAGAAGAACAAGGAGTTCCTGACGCCGCTCCACGTGTGTGCCGACAAGGGTCATTGCGACATCTTGGAGCTGCTCCTCAAACACGGCTCCAAGGTCAATGCGCTGGACGGCCTCGGACAGACAGGTAAGGTTTATTTTTTATTTTTTTCCCCATAAGTAGACATGATGGCAGATCAGGGGTTGAAAAATGGATTAGTTAATGTTCCGTATACAATTTTAATTATGGCTTATGCTAGATAGGGCACTTTTATTCATCTTTTGTTGGTGTGCTTCATACTGTTTTAACCCTTAAACTGCGTGGGTGATTTTTTCTCATTTTTCTCGCTCGGAGGGACCATTAAGATACATGATCCTCGCTGCTACCGGGTTAAGTTCAGATCATCCTATGAACACTGACTTTTAACCAGCGTTGCCAAGTTATCGTATTCATCGCATTGAATTTTGTAGTTTTGGACCGATAACTATGGCAAAAAGAAATAAAACGAGCATCAATAAATAACAGCTTTAACGCTAACTTTAATTTTCTGTCGTCATTTGTGTAGGTACGAGAGTTTGCGGCTTAAAAACGATAAATACAATGTAGTGAATACGATAATCTGGCTACGCTACTCTTAACCTATCGTGCCTTTGTGTGTGTCGCAGCGCTGCACCGGTGTGGCCGGGAGGGTGATGTGCAGGCGTGTCGGGTGCTGCTGCAGTATGGCGTGGACCCCTCCATCATCTCCCTCCAGGGCTACACAGCAACACAGGTCTCCACTGACAGTGTTCAAAGGCTCCTGCATGGTGAGTAGTGTTGTCTTGTGTTGTTTTGGGGTGTGGTGTGTTAGGTTTTGGTGTGGTGAGGTGTATGCAGAAATGTACCTTTTTGTATCCCATGCAGTAATGTAGTGACCCATAGCACACTCCATTTTCTCTTTCTCGTTCTCTCTTCTTTCAGCTCAAACTATTCCATTTCTCTTATTACACATATTCAATACGTGTAGATGTTTATGTTATAGTGACTGCATAACAAGAAAATTTTATGTGTATTGAATATGTGTAATAAGAGAAATGGAATAGTTTGAGCTGAAAGAAGAGAGAACGAGAAAGAGAAAATGGAGTGTGCTAGTTATTGGTATGCTGGATATCCCCTCGCAAGGTGCAGGACTTTACGTTTACTTCATTGAATTGTAGCAGTCACTTTTTGTCCCATTCCTTTTCAAAACACATGAGTAATTGGTCTGCTTGTGAGAAAAAGACATGAGGGGTTGAAATAATTCTATGATTGTAACGTCAACAACCTTCACCTGGGAGGATTTGAACCAGCGACCAAGGAGATGATGAGGCCAACCCTTTACCAGTGCACCAAAAAGATATCTCCCTGACCCAGAGGATTTTAGGGTCTTTCCCATGAGGCCCAGTCATTGCACAACAGTATGCAGGAATGTAAGGAGACTAGAAGAGGGCAGGCAGCCTTCACATAACTTTTATTTGTATTTGCATTATTTTTATATCAGCCTCATTTTTTCCATTCATACTTTCTCCTTCATGTAAATTAGTCTTGCCTATCTCTATGTACCTGAACTTATCCATCTTGTTGCCATTGCTGTGAGATCTTTTTTTTTTTAACGTAAGCATTTTGTTAACATCTCTTGATTCTGGGGCTTCGTGGTGCAGTGGTTAGCATACTCGGCTCACAACCGAGAGAGCCTGGGTTCGATTCCCGGGCGGAGTGGAAAAAATTGGGCGGCTTTTACGATACCCTACGCCTCTGTCCTCCCAGCAGTGAATGGGTACCAGGTATTAATCGGGGGTTGTGTCCCGTCTCCTGGGATCTGTTCCCTTCTCCTATAATTCGTTCCCCCTTCTGTCTCTCTCCAGCATATGACCACAGATGTTGTGTCGACTAAACGAAACTTTCCTTTTCCTCACGATTCAACCTATTTGGTTACTATCCTTCATCCAGGTTCCTTCTCATTCCTCCTAAAGATACATGTTAACTGCATCTCCTATTATGAAAGTTTTCTGCATTTTTCTCCATCCAGTCAATCCCTCTCTTCTCCCCATCCTCCTAACTCCTCCCCCCCTCCTTCCACCCTCAGAAGACCCACCTGGTCCTGGGGTGGACAGTGAACAGCAGCTACTTGAGGCATCCAAGTCTGGGGACATTGACTGTGTTCGGCGCATCCTCTCCGCCCAGCCACACCTTGTCAATGTGAGGGACCTGGATGGCCGCCACTCCACACCACTCCACTTCGCCGCCGGATACAACCGTGTGCCGATTGTGGAGTACTTGTTGCAGCATGGAGCAGATGTACATGCTAAAGATAAGGGGTGAGTAGGTGGTGGTGTTGGTTTGATGTGGGGTGTTGTGATATTTCTCTAAGGTGTGGCTTTTATGTTTATTGCCTACCTACCTATTGCTTCTGTCATGTAATAGCTATTTGAGGGTTAACTTAATCCAGTAGCTGCAGTGATCATGTTTCTTAAAGACCCCACTAAACAAATTACTGTAATGAGAAAAAATCATCACTTACGCCAACCATTATATTATATGTATTAATGCATTTGTGATCAGTTTATGTATCCTCTATTTTGGGGGGTTTATGTCAAGGCAAGAATTAGGTCCGTCGCTGGTATACTGTAAAGCCACATATTTGGCCCGTCGCTGCTACCGGGTTAAATGATGCACTACAAAAAATAAAAGGGGTGTCAAGTCTGCCAAGTTACCTGAACAGGATTGACTGATTGATGAGCATGATGTGGTGTGGTGGTCTGTCTCAGTCTTGCGGTGATGTGGTGGTGTGTTGATGTGCATTCCTTGCCCTACCCCTGATGTACAGTGAGGGACAAAAGTCATGTCATGAAATGTGATGAAAACCAAAGGTACTAGGTTAACCCGGTAGCAGCGACGGGCCAAATTTGTGGCTTTACCGTGTAGCAGTGAAGGGCCAAATTTGTGGCTTTACCGTGTAGCAGTGACGGGCCAAATTTGTGGCTTTACCGTGTAGCAGCGACGGGCCAAATTTGTGCCATGATTTAACCCCCCCAAAATAGATGATACATAATCTGATCACAAATGCTTTGATATATATTATGAAATGGTTTGTGTGAGTGGTGATTTTTTCTCATTTTTCTCGCTTGGGGGGACCATTAAGAAACATGATCCCCGCTGCTACCAGGTTAAAAATGTAGTAAATATTCCACATTCCATCAAACAGACGGTTGGTAGCATTGACTTGAGTTGCCATCTGGTCCATATGTTTGTTAATTTTGGAGACAGGACCATATGCTTGGCCTGTTGCCTTAGGTTTTTACCACATTCCACAACATGACGTGCCAAGAATATGGAGCGTGTTATTGACTGCCTGATTGCTTTGTGTTGGTGTGGTGTGATGAGGTTGGGGTGTGCTGTGTATTCCTTGTCCTCCTCATGTACCTGGCGAGAATTAATGTGGTTGAGTGGCTGGTTGGGGCTGGTTGGGTGGGTACGGTGGTCTAATGAGTGTCAAGAAGGGAAGAGCCAGGGCGAGGTGGTTGAAACCCCAGTGCTGTCGCATGACGTCAGGAATGATTTTCAGTCTTGAACCTCAACCCACAACCCCAAAACAGCAACCATATGAACATTGGTAAAAGCTGCCAAAAAAAAGAAAATGAAAGAAGGTTGATTGTTTGACTGTGTTGTGTTGTTTTGTGGTGGTATTGTGATTTGCCTTAGTCTTATTTTTTTATGTTTCGACCTGTGACATTGGTAGGCTTTCTTGGAGGGGCCTGATGGTCGACCCCAGCCCATTGTGGCACAGGCAAGTGTTTATAGTGGTGCCTTCTTGCTTGGCTCATGATGCCCCCTTGGAGCTCATCTTTGACCCTCTCTTAAGAGAGAGAATCTAGAGTCTGGGTTGATAGGTGGTCTTCAGGATAGCATGTGGGTAATTTTAGGCCACTTGGTGGTGTTTGAAAAATCCCAGCCTGTGGCGGCTGGAGGGACGCGAACCTGTGTCCACACGCTAACCACTCAGCCACCGCCCCCCGCCCCCATTAACCACTCAGCCACCGCCCCCCCCCCCCTCTCTACCATACTCTGCCTCAAGTATTCCACTATTGTGTCCTCCCATTGTACAAAGATATATATACATGGAGGAGATTCTGTTATAGGATGATAAGAAAGTTTCCCCCTTACCCTTCTCCTTTCCTTTAACGAGCTCCCTTCCTCCCCCTCAGTGGCTTGGTCCCCCTGCACAATGCCTGTTCCTACGGCCACTATGAGGTGACGGAGCTGCTGGTGAGGCACGGCGCCAGCGTCAACGTGGCCGACCTGTGGAAGTTCACGCCGCTGCACGAGGCCGCTGCCAAGGGGAAGTACGACATTGTGAAGCTGCTGCTCAAGGTGAGGAAGGGGGTAGAGGGTGATTGTGTGTGGTGGTCCAGGAGCAGTAAGTAGCGGGCCTTTTTTTTATATTTTTCTTTACGCCCTTGAACTGTCTCCTTAGCTGGAAAAAAAAAAAAAAAAAAAAAAAGGAGGGTGTGTGTGTGTGGGAGTGAGGAATGTTTGTGGTGGTTATGGCAAGGTGGGGTTTGTTTACTTCTGTTTTATTCTATGATGCAATGATCATTAAAAACATTGTATATCCAAAAGCATAACATTTTAACCCGGTAGCAGCAGGGATCATGATTCTTAAATGGTCCCTCTAAGCGAGAAAAATGAGAAAAAAATCACCCCTCACACAAACCATTTCATAATTTATATCAAAGCATTTGTGATCAGTTTATGTATCATCTATTTTTTGGGGGGTTTATATCATGGCACAAATTTGGCCCGTCACTGCTACACGGTAAAGCCACAAATTTGGCCCTTTGCTGCTACACGGTAAAGCCACAAATTTGGCCAGTTGCTGCTACATGGTAAAGCCACAAATTTGGCCCGTCGCTGCTACACGGTAAAGCCACAAATTTGGCCCTTTGCTGCTACACGGTAAAGCCACAAATTTGGCCAGTTGCTGCTACACGGTAAAGCCACAAATTAAGCTGCAGTGAAGATACATATAAACTAGACCTGGAAATGAGATCCCCTGTAGAGTTGTATCGTCTCCTCCTCCTCCCTGCCACCACTGACTCGCTCACCATTGACTTTGACCCCCACAGCACGGAGCAGACGTCAACCGCAAAAATCGGGACGGCCACACTGCGCTGGACTTGGTGAAGGAGAGTGACCAGGATGTGGCAGACCTGCTGAGGGGTGACGCGGCCCTGCTGGACGCCGCCAAGAAGGGGAACCTAGCGCGGGTGCAAAAGCTGCTCAACCCAGACAACATCAACTGCCGAGACTCACAGGTAGGGAAGGTGTGGGGTGGTGATGGGTGACTGGTGGTGGGTGAATGATGTGGGGGGGATGTGCTGGTGGGATGTGAGTGGTAAGGGTAATGGGTTATATTATGGTGGGTGGGTGGGTGGGTGGTAGAGGAATGAGGTAGTGGTGGTGGATGGTGAGGAGAATGGTGGGTGGTGTCAAGGAGTGAAGGGGTGGGAGTTAGTGGTGTGTTGGGTGGGTGTTGAGAGCTGTGGATACAAGGGGTTACAGATAGGGTGGTGGATGTTTATCTCATCTATTTTTGTCTGTTTGTATTGATGTTTTATCTCTGCAGTGTTTGTGATATTTCTTCATGTGTGTGTGTCAAGTATTTCTATCCATTTCTCTAACTGAGTATTCTTCTATCTTGATGCTCTCACCTCACTTCAAACAAAATGCAAAACGCTAACATACACAAACCCAGCCACCAATGCTATACTGTTCTCCCATCGCAGGGCCGCAACTCAACGCCGCTGCACCTCGCTGCCGGGTACAACAACTTGGAGGTGGCTGAGTACCTGCTGGAGAATGGTGCTGACGTCAACGCTCAAGACAAGGTGAGTCATGGTGTAGTGCGGCGACTATGCCTGATGAACGAGCCTCCCATAACCCAGTTAGCCAGGGCGGTACGTCTTTGGCCGACTCGGTAAGTGAATTAAAAAAATTAGCTTTAGGGGTTAAGGGAAGCCTCATTCTCTAACACGTGTCCTTGTGTTTGCCTCAGGGAGGACTCATACCTTTGCACAACGCCTCATCCTATGGCCACCTGGACATCGCTGCGCTGCTCATCAGGTTCCAGACAGCAGTGAACGCCACGGACCGCTGGGGCTTCACTCCACTCCACGAGGCTGCACAGAAGGGTCGCACCCAACTTTGTGCCCTGCTGCTGGCCCATGGTGCTGACCCCTACCTCAAGAACCAGGTCAGTGGATGGTGTCTTGTTGAGTGAGTGCTTGATGACTGACTGGAGCTGGGTGTGGCTGCATTCATGAGGTACTCACCGAATGTTATACTGATATTTGAGCATTTATATTATGATGAAAACAAGTGTGTATTTATTGTTAGGTCAGCAAGAGTGAGATAAAATACAACACCAATACAGTATCACATGCTGAAAACCCACCCCAAGCCAACACACCAGATCACTTACTGTAGTGCCTCACCTCACACCACACCACACCACACTGACATGACCACCATCTCACTGCCACACTCCCCCCCCACAGGAAGGCCAGACTCCCCTGCACCTGGCCACAGCAGAGGACGTGAGGAGCCTTCTGCAGGATGCCATGATGAGCCAGCCCAGCCTCACCCCAGCTGCAGGAGGGAGCGCACCCCCACCTGTCTCCCCGTCCTCCCCCAAGCCTCCCAGCACCCCATGCAAGGCCTCTGCCCAGCCCACGGTCTCCCCGGCGCCTTCCTTGATATCTATAAACAACATTGGAGCAGAAGGTGAGCTGGGTTTGATTTGAGTATGATTGGGTTTGATCTGGCTAGGTTAGATTATGCTTTTGAACTTTACTATTTGTGTTTTGTAGTTAATGTTTGTTGTTTCACCATTTGTTTTTTTGTTTTTGTTTTGTTGTGGTTGTATTATTTTTGTCTTTGTTATTTTATTGTAATTGAATAGCTGTTCATTTGAAGATTCATGGTTGATTCACCAAATAACCTCCTTTTTTCCACTTGCCCTTCAGTTGAGACAGTGATGATGCCCTCGGGTGCCAGCCTGACCTTCACGCCGGCACTGGGCTCCTCGCCGGGCATCGGGGACGGCTGCTGCGACCACTCCCGCTGCGAGACAACGCCGGACACCCCCGTCAATATGAGCATTGCCTCCTTCCTCAACAGGTGCAGGATTCAGTGTTTGTGGGATGGGTCACAGACATCCTATACAAACATACACATAAATTTTTTGCCTATGCTTCATACACACACACACACACACACATACACACATACATACACAATTGCCTGAAGGTACAGAGGAAGGATCACACTACCACCAGGCTCATAAAACTACAGATGGAAATGCTCTAAACTCCCTCGAATACCATGTCAAATGTGTGCTTCTTAGGTTAATGGTACAGAGGAAGGGTCACACTACCACCAGGCTCATAAAACTACTGATGGAAATGCTCTAAACTCCCTCGAATACATGTCAAATGTGTGCTTCTTAGGTTAATGGTACAGAGGAAGGGTCACACTACCACCAGGCTCATAAAACTACAGATGGAAATGCCCTAAACTCCCTCGAATACCATGTCAAATGTGTGCTTCTTAGGTTAATGGTACAGAGGAAGGGTCACACTACCACCAGGCTCATAAAACTACAGATGGAAATGCCCTAAACTCCCTCGAATACCATGTACCTCTTAAGCCACTTATTATCATTATCATCATTATTATCATTATCAACAACTGTACCATTGTCATTAGCATCACCAGTTACCCTGTTTCTTTTGGCCTTTTAAATTTAAACTGTGAACACCATCATCGTAATTTCTACCATTGACTATTTCCTGTAATCTTTAAAACACTTCCTAAAACTATCAATATCATCATCATCAGTTACAATTTTTCTTGTCTTTAAACATTTCAAATACCACATGACCTTCTTTCCTCAGCATGGGTCTGGACCACCTCCGGGACATTTTCGAGCGGGAGGACATCACGCTGGACATCCTCGCCGAGATGGGACACGAGGAACTCAAGACCATTGGGATTAACGCATACGGCCACCGCCACAAGCTGCTGAAGGGCGTGGAGAAGCTACTCATACAGCACAGTGAGTTGGCCGGCTCTGCTCCCCTGTCTGATCATGTACTAGACTTGTGATTGCCAGCCAGTACCCTCATCATTTTTTTACTTGAGAGCTGTATGTTGATATATCTTTGGGTGCAGCTGGGACCTCACATAACACTCACACCCACCCATGTCTTGCTCTGTGTTGCTCTTGAACTCTCATTTACCATGGTCTGATCATGTACTAGACTTGTGATTGCCAGCCAGTACCCTCATCATTTTTTTACTTGAGAGCTGTATGTTGATATATCTTTGGGTGCAGCTGGGACCTCACATAACACTCACACCCACCCATGTCTTGCTCTGTGTTGCTCTTGAACTCTCATTTACCATGGTCTGATCATGTGCTGGACTTCGGATGATCAGCCAGTACCTTTTTTTTTTTTTTTTTTTCCAACTTAGAGCTACATATTGATTGATCCTTGGGTACAGCTGGGACATCATATCATGCCCACACCTACCCCTGTTTGACACTTGGTACCCATTCACTGCTGGGTGGACAGGGGCATGGCTTATATTATTTTAAGCTCCTTGAGTCATATTTTTGACAACTTCATTTGTTGGTCTGTGTAGAAGCCCCATGTTTAGGGTCTTATTACTTCTCTTTGTAGCCCATGATCTCGTTCTTGTAAAAAAAAGAAATACAGAGATGCGTTCCCTTTCCTACTACCAGATGGGTTGGTGAGCAGTGGGTGTGGCAGCAACAACAGTGGCAGTGGGTCGTCCCAGGGCACGCTGCTGCTGGACCTGTGTCGGGAGGACCGAGAGTTCATTGCCGTGGAGGAGGAGATGCAGGCCACCATCAGGGAGCACCGGGACAATGGACACGCCGGTGGAATCTTCGCTAAGTACAACGTTGTTAAGGTGAGACTTAGGCAGACATCCTCGGATACTTTTGACTCTCAACAAATATTACCACTGAACAAAACTAAAAGACAACAACGCCAGTCAACAACGCCAATCAAGAATCAAGAATAAGACATAAGTGGGAGCTGTTACGAAGGCAATCCCACGCCTGCTACTGGACTGGACTGGAATGGACCAAAGGCTACAAAGGACATGCACTGGGTTCTCATGAGTGTTATTCACATTCACGGTGCTGAAATCGACCTCTCTTTCGGCCACCTCTTTCGATTCTTTTTTGTAGGAGCAGCGAGTAGCGGGATTTTTTTATATTATTGTTTCCTTTTTGTGTGCCCTTGAGCTGTCTCCTTTGTTGTAAAAAAAACCCTCACTCATCCAAATTCACCCCTACTCATCCACAAACCAATGTCACTCCCACTCATCCATATACCAATCTCACCCCCACTCATCTAGACTCATCCTCACTCATCCAAAGTCACCCCCACTCATCCACAAACCAATCTCACCCCCACTCATCCACACACCAATCTCACACCCACTCATCCAGACTCACCAACACTCACACTCATCCATACTCACATACCAATCTCACCTCCACTCATCCAGACTTGCCAACACTCACTCACTGATCAGTCTGACCCACACTCATCCACACTCACTCACAAATTTCACTCCCCCTCATCCACACTCAGTCCCTCACCCATCCTCCCCCCTTCTACAGATTCAGAAGATACGCAACAAGCGGCTGTGGGAGCGCTACTCACACCGGCGGCGGGAGGTGGCAGAGGAGAGCAACGGCCAGTCCACCGAGCGCATGCTGTTCCACGGGTCGCCCTTCATCTCGGCCATCGTGCAGAAGGGCTTCGACGAGAGGCACGCCTACATTGGGGGCATGTTTGGGGCCGGTAGGTAGTGTGTGTGTGTGTGTGTGTGTGTGTGTGTGTGTGTGTGTAAATAATAATAATAATAATAATAAACGGTTTATTGTAAGAAGTACCAGGCTGCCCTAGAGCTGAAAATATACATCAAAGGAAGATGAGATTAAATGAATGAGACAAATGAACAAAATAATATGATTGAAAATAAAAAGGAAAATAGAAATAACAATAATAACTAATAATAGTAAAGATAATAATAATAAAAATAGTAATAATAATAATAATAATAATAATAATAATAATAATAGGTCAGGCCCCTCAAGCAAGCCTATCAGCGCTATAGGCGTAGACGTAAAAAATAAATAAATAAATAAAATAATAATAATAATAAAGAAACAGCCCTGAAGGAGGTCCCCATGATGATATTTGGCTTACTGTTTTACTCTATGTAGTCAAGATTTCGTGTCCCCTTTGGGTGTTATCTCTTCATATACAAGTTTGTGTGTGCTGTGGATGGTATGAGGGATTTTTTTTTTTTTACAGCAAAGAGTTAACCCGGTAGCAGCGACGGGCCAAATTTGTGGCTTTACCGTGTAGCAGCGACGGGCCAAATTTGTGGCTTTACCGTGTGGCAGCGACGGGCCAAATTTGTGGCTTTACCGTGTGGCAGCGACGGGCCAAATTTGTGGCTTTACCATGCACCAGCGATTGTCCAAATTTGTGCCATGATTTGAACCCCCCAAAATAGATGATGCATAATCTGACCACAAATGCTTTGATATATATTATGAAATGGTTTGTGTGAGTGATGATTTTTTTCTCATTTTTCTCGCTTAGAGGGACCATTAAGAAACATGATCCCCGCTGCTACCGGGTTAAACTAAGAATATTTAAAAAGTGGCCTCAATGTGCTGTTCCTATGCAGACTTGTTTTTTCTTATACGCTGTAACTCTTTATACAAGTGAATACTGTGTTCCAGGGATCTACTTCGCCGAGCACTCCTCCAAGAGCAACCAATACGTTTATGGCATAGGCGGAGGCAGTGGGTGTCCAGTGCACAAAGACAGGTCATGCTACTCATGCTACAGGTCAGTTACGGCTCCTCTCATTCCTTGCCACACTCCTCGGGTCACTGTTGTTTTTATGTTCTCCAGCAGACTTTTTTTTTTTTCCCATTCTATACAGTTTCCCTACTTCTCCTTCTCAATACAATATGCCTACTTTGTGTTTGTGTGTTGGATTAATAAAGAATCTGAAAGGAGTAAAATAAAAAATAAATAACTCATCAAGATCAAAAAGTGAATGAAAGTAAAATATAAGAGCCGATTCTGTAATCCTCCCCAAACCTACGACTATTTATCTTAGAATTCCAAAGTTATGACACTCGAGCACCAGTGGTTTGCAGCTTGTAGCTTTAATATTTTTCCAGTCTTTTATACCATTGTTTCTGTATTCCACTTACAACGATATTAATTTCAGACTCGTTTATCAGAAAGTAACCTTGTTGTAGGTTGAAGAAAGGCAGGTCAATGAACTGCAGCATTTTTTTCTTACCACAAACTTACATTCACATTGCCCTCCTCTCCTACCTATGTACACTTCTAAAGTTTCCTGTTTTTACTTTTATATCCTGCCTTTCCTTGACATATCCCTGCTATTTCTTCCTTACACAGACAAACATTTAAAGCTCCCTTCACTGTCTCTGTAACTCAATGTTCCTTGACCCTTTTATTCCATTTCTGTGTCTTACAAATAAGCAAATAAAGTGTCCCACCTCTATCTCTGTGACTTGATGTTTCTTGACCTTTCATTCCATTCCTACTACACACAAACTCACTGTTCTTTTCCTGTTGTTTCTTCCCCTCTCAAAATGATGCACCCATCACTGCCTCAACCATTCTGTTTCTTTCCCCCACACTAATAAACAAAACTTGATCATCAGTACCTCAGTAACCTGCCATTCCCTGACCTCTTCCTCTCCTCCTTACACCCCTACAGGCAGCTGCTTCTGTGTCGCGTCACCCTCGGCAAGTCCTTCCTCCAGTTCTCGGCGATGAAGATGGCCCACGCTCCGCCTGGCCACCATTCGGTTGTGGGGCGGCCCAGTGCTGGGGGACTTTGCTATCCGGAGTATGTTGTTTACCGGGGAGAACAGGTGTGAAAACTACACTTTTTAGTTATAATAGAGTTATGTGTTTTTATTGTTCTTTCTTACTTAGACAGAAGGATTTAAAGTAGTTAAATGTTTGTGTATTCTTTTGTGTATCATAAGAGTTGACTTTAAAGGAGTGCAGCTCCTACAATGCAAGTGGTTGAACCAAAGGACTAAGCTCTCCCTCAACTTTTTAGAATTATTTTTGCGTAGAGAAAGGTGTAAAAATGACACTTTAACCCTGTAGCAGCGAGGATCATGTTTCGTAATGGTCCCTCTAAGCGAGAAAAATGAGAAAAAATCATCACTCACACAAACCATTTCATAATATATATCAAAGCATTTGTGATCGGTTTATGTATCATCTATTTTTTTGGGTTTAAATCTTGGCACAAATTTGGCCTGTCGCTGCTACCGGGTTAAAAGTTCTTATCATCATCATCAGCAGTGACCCTCATTTTCCACAGGTGTAAGATGAAGAGCCAGCAAAAGGCCATGTAACCACATTGACAAGTGTTTGGGGTTAAAGTAGTCAGAGGTTGTGGATTTTTTCTTACTTGCCACATGTTTATTTGTCCTGATTCTTGTTCAGGTAAAGGAGTTAAAACAGGTGTTAAATGGTGAAGGCAAGTTACAGATTCATGCCCTGCCCCTCCCTCCCACACAGGCCTACCCGGAGTACCTCATCACCTACCAGATTGTGAAGCCCGATGAAACTGGACCCAAGGAAGACGGGAGTCGGGATAACGATTGACCAGTGTTGGGTGACTATGCTCCTCCTTTAGGCCAAGTCAAGGCATAACTGTGTTGTGCTACATAGAAACTTAAGTGTCTGGACCAAGTCAAGACACCTTTGCTCCTTCACCCACGCTGGCAGCCAGACACTCACAAGGAACCCAAGGCACATGTAACACACACACACACACACACACACACACACACACACGCACACACACACACACTGCTGCTCAAACATTGTGAGGTAAAGGGACATCATTCCTACTTAAAGTAAACTGTACTACAAGTTCATCATGATAAGCAGTCAGTTGCAGTCCTTTAGTGTCCATCCTGGTTTAGAGAACCATGCAATATTAAGTGTAGTTTAATTATTTGTCTATATCACAGGTAATACTTTTTCTAACAGTTCATGCCTCTTGATACGGCATTCAGCCCCATGATCTGATAACATTTTCTAATTGTAGGTGACCATGACAAAAAAATATTTGCTGCATGCTTCAGCATTTCTTCTTCCTAGTCACAGATTCAAATACCATTGTTTAGGGTTTTCGATAAGTGTCCATCTTTCATATGCTATCATAGGATACCAATCCTTGTGCTGAATGCATAAACTCCTTCATGTAAGTTCCTTGCTGCAGAGGACAATGGTTGCCTTCATTCCCCTCACCAACCACTGCTATGTTGTTTGGTAACCCAGAGCAGCCACTTAAGAAATGTTTCAAAGACTTGCCTCCTGTTAATGTTCTGTGTTGTGGTAGACTTACAGGAACAGCCTGGGCTTTCATACTCTTGGCACCTGGTCATACCACACAGCGTGACTCATGGGCCAGGCTTGCTACTATTTCTCAGGTGGTTTCACTCAAGACTGTGGTATATCTTCCTCCTGACCTGACTGTCTTGACACAACACTGTCCAGACACTTCCAGAAGGCCAGCCAGCTGACCAGCACCTGGCAGATACAAAAGGGTCTCCTGGCTGGCATGGCTTGACTCCCTCGGAAACTTTTATACACAATGCAAATGTTACTTTGTCGTCTCAAGACCTGGGGAGACGCTCCTACCTGATGGTATGACAAGGATGTTTTGCTATGTCCATTTAAGTGGTTGTGATCTTTGTTGATGAGCACTTTATAGCTAATGGTCGGCTGGGGACATATTTGCAAAAGAAATTCCTGCTTAGTGCGGCATGTTCCAGGGCAGTGCTGTGGAATGATTGGAGACTCCTCGCCTGTGGTCGCCAGCACCACTTGGTGATCCTTTGACCCCATTTTCAGACCTGTGATCCAGGAATGTGTTGCCAAGAAGCTCTCTGGCATGGGTTGTTGACCTCTTGACTCCTTGACCTCTCCAACCCCTCAGTGGGCATCATTGCTATTTAAACTTATAGTCATTCCATGTAGAGAGTGTGTGTGGTGGAGATTACTATTTACATCACTCTGTTTCCCTGTACTGCCTCGGGTGAGCTGTTGTACATAAGGTTTCAAGGTGTTCATCTTCTAACACTTTCGAGGAACTAATCCAGGTGTCAAGTTAGTTTAAGCTTCTTTTTGTCTCGGTGTTTTTAGAAAGCTTTGCGCTGATACCATGATCGAGCATCGGTGTCTGTCACTGGTGAGCAGTTGGCTGTGCTGGGATGAAATGTATTGTTGAATGTTCAGTGTTTTGTGTATTTGTTATGGAAATTTCCACAGAGTATAAGAAAACGTTTCCACGCTAGATATAGTGTTTGATATATACGTATTTTCATTAAGGGTTTCGCTAAGACAGACAATGTAATGGTTTTGTTTCTTCCATATTTTGCTACATGGTTTCTTATCCCCTCCCCACAAAAATATGATACCGGTAGTGGTATTTTTTAATGTGATCTGAAAAGTATTGTTCGTATAATTTTCTTGGTAAAAATATTCCTCAGTAAGATATAAACCTTGTGAAAGCGTTGCCCAGTAAGAGGGAACGCTCACTCGTTGCTTGAAATTTTGTTTACTGAAATGCCGAAGGATTGGCAGTGCATTACAGTGAATGTCAATGCTGGAATACCCTCAAGTATGTATGTATGTATGTGTGTATGTATTATTTCAAGATCTGTGTATTGTGATGACACAGGCTGGGCAGAGGCTGGCTTCGTCTGCCTGTGCTGTGCTTTGTGTTGGCTCACCAGCCCTTCTCCAGGGAAGAGAAGGCCTTGCTGGAACACTTGATATTACCATAAATTTTGCGTGGGATATTAAAAAGAAACCAAGAAATAGGGTAACTGCAGCTCGCAATTTAAATCTCCTTGATGTACAAAATTTATAACCTTGAGACAATAAGAGATTTATAAGTTTAAAAAATAAAAAATTGAGAATCTCTCATTATGGCGACATTCAGGGCATTATAAACATTTTGTGGGGGCAAAGTAACATTATTAAGTGCAATATTATATTTTAATACACATCGAACTATAGGCTTAAACGATGAGCTATGAATGTCTGCGTAACTTTATATTAGTTTTCCTGAGGCATCTTGTCCTCCTTCTTTACCGCCATTGGTCCAGGCCACGTGCCTTCTGCACATTCCTGTTTTGTAACAACCTTCTTGCTCATCATCTGTGCAGCAGCAGTGAGCTATGAGGGGAAAGCGTCACCCGTGAGTATTGGCTCGGCATGTGTCTGGATTAAATAATAGGATGGCTCTGTAATATATGAGTGAATTTGATAACTTTCTGGCAGATTTCACCCAAATGATCTACTGTGTAGCAGGGTTTTAGAAGATGGCTGTCAGAGGTTCTGCATCAAGATAAAAAAGTAGACAACACCAATATAGTTTTGTGAACTGGTTTTAGTTTTTTTTTAATAAATCAAAATTAATATGAACTATTTTGGATAAAAAGCATTACCTTCTCTGACTTACAGTTTAGTTCCAAATCCATATCTGATTTTTTTATGAGTTGGAAAATAACTTCCTCTGTTGTAATGAGACATGGAATCTAACAGCCCTTGTTTGCATTCAGTTCTTGGAGGGACTGCCAGGCTAACTCCCCACGACCTGAAAAAATGGAAGAAAAGGCTCAACTTCTGACAATTGTCTTATGTTTCCATGCCGTGGTAAAGCTTCCTTACAGCGTTAGTGGGTTTAATGTGTAAAGGAAGACATAAGTGTGGAGGGATAATGTGCAGAGGAAAAACACATTCAATATTTAATGTGAAAACACATACATAGCGGGTTTAAAGTTTGTCGAGGAAAATACTGTTGTATCCCAGGGCTGCCGCGGCTCAGCCTTGCCCCGTGGAGTCAGCCGGGTGAAGCAAAGGCTCAAGTGCTGATAACTACTCGTGTGGATGTACTGATACACGTATATATATATATATATATATATATATATATATATATATATATATATATATATATATATATATATATATATATATATATATATATATATATTTTTTTTTTGGGGGGTGTATTTTTTATTTAAATATTTATTTAAAAGTCCATGTGATTCGTGTATGCTCACTCATCATTTGTGTTTCGGTGTAATTTACAATTATTATTATTATTATTATTATTATTATTATTATTATTATTATTATTATTATTATTATTATTATTATTATTATTATTGTTGTTATTATTATTGTTTTATTATTATTATCATTATTATTATTGTACTGTGATACTATATATTATTTGTTGCAACAGTGACCGTTGGTGTGAATGAGCACATACAAAAGAGTATACATAGAATGAAAAAAAAAGGTTTGCTGTATGTTCTAATCTTATTCCACTTACTTCCCGTAATTATTAAGGACCCGTAAAGGTAACTTATGTGAAAGCAGCTGCTGCTAGTTAAAAAAAATTGAAACTGGTTTTTATCCGCCCATATCTTTTTTAGGCTATTGAGAGAGTCATGTTTAGATATTTTTTCTTCTTCCTGCACACAATCAGTCTTATCACTTGACCTTTTTCATGTTAATGCCATTTGTTCTCCTTAGGGATAGGAGGAGGAGGAGGAGGAAAACATACTCATGGTGGCTCATATTACTTACTTTTTCTGTGTGTGTGTTTGTGTGGTGTGTGTGTGTGTGTGTGTGTGTGTGTGTGTGTGCATTCATATACTTCTTTGTCCACTCCAGTCTCATTTCTTATTATTTTCCTTTCACTCTCCTTTTTTCTTTTCTCTCTCTCTTCCATACACTCCACAATCCCTCTTTCATTCCCTGCCGTGTTCGCTCCCTCCACTTGCTCACTCCAGTGTTGGTAGCTAAAGAATCGCTTCGTTTTCACAGATTTGAGTTGTGATTTGTATTGCATCCCTTTCTCATGCCAATACCCCTTGTGTGTGTGTGTGTGTGTGTGTGTGTGTGTGTGTGTGGAGTTAGTGAATAGAAAAGTCTGGGTTGTGAGTGATAACTTCAGAGTCAGACTTACTGTTGATATAATTTGTTGATATCAATCTTTATAGGAGTACTTTATAGGTTTTCTACCACCATTTAAAAGTATTAAACATTTCATTGCTGTCATTCTATAGAGACTTTTTTAGTATTTTTCTTACGGGGGCTTCGTGATGCAGTGGTTAGCACACTCGGCTCACAACCGAGAGAGCCCGGGTTCGATTCCCGGGCGGAGTGAAAAAATTTGGGCAGCTTTTCCAATACCCTACGCCCCTGTCCACCCAGCAGTGAATTGGTACCAGGTATTAATCGGGGGTTGTGTCCCGTCTCCTGGGAACTGTTCCCTTCTCCTATAATTCCTTACCCTTCTGTCTCTCTCTGGCATATGACCACAGATGTTGCGCCGACTAAATGAAACTTTTCAACTTTTTAGTATTTTTCCTTATATCCATTGTTACCATTTTTATCATGGCCATCCTTCAAAAGTTGGGAAATTAAGTAAAATTAACATGTTCAAAATAAAGAAATTCATGATTTTTTTTTCTGCCCTGGTTATTGCTCACACCCAGACCCAAGTTTGTTGTGGTGATTCTTCACTGCCCGACCTGTGGACTGACGATGGCTGACTGACTGAATGACTTGCTGATTGGTAGAGTAACCCACTTATTGACTGACACAGGCTGAGTGGGTAGCTGGCTTATTGAATGAGTGGCTGGGTAGATCACACAGTCACAAATGGACTGACTGACTAATTGACTGACTGTGGTTGTCTGAGGGACCACATGTGCTTGCGTGTTCCCCCTTCATTCTTCTCCCTCCATAATCCTTCATGTTAGTAAATACTCTGCTTGAAAAGGAAAGAAAGAAAATACAAAAGCATAATGATATTCATGTGTTAACTTTTCTTATTTGTACAAATCTTTGTAAATATTTGACTTATACTTTTTCTTATATTATGGTGATGTAAATATCTTAAAAATAAAAATGTGAACTATTTTCTTATTTTATTTATACCTGATTATTCTCTCTCTCTCTCTCTCTCTCTCTCTCTCTCTCTCTCTCTCTCTCTCTCTCTCTCTCTCTCTCTCTCTCTCTCTCTCTCTCTCTCTCTCTCTCTCTCTCTCTCTCTCTCTCTCTCTCTCTCTCTCTCTCTCTCTCTTATGCTATTAGATGCATAAGATCCATACACTGTACTAAGAGAGGATTTTAATAATTTCTTCCATGTCGCAAAAGTTTATTCACCATAGACAACAATACATTTACATTTATCCAACATAACTTGCAGAATTAAATCACCCTGACAGCACGTTTGCCGTATATCCTAGTGTGCACGACTACACGACAAAAGCACTGGTAGAAGTGTCGATACCTACCTACCTATAAGCTGCCCATACTTTCAAACATTTTGGGGCTTAAACACCCACACTTGATAAGGCTTTCGTAAAGGTTAGGGGTATGCCCATGGGTAGTTCGATGAGCCTAGTGAGAGTTTGACACCATGAATGTGATAAACACTCGTGAGAATCCGTCTAAACTTCTTTGTGATCTTTGGTTAGGTTGGTATTGTCAGATGCTCCCGCCCTTCACACACACTATTTCCAGAGGCCAAAAAGGAGGTTAATCGAGTTATAATGAGTGTTCTTTTAGGTTCACGGTACAGAAGAAGGCTCAGACTACCACCACGGTCATAAAAGTACACCTGGAAATGCCCTAAACTCCCACGAAAGACTAGTAAATTACGTGTTCTTAGGCGCAGAAATGTTTAAAAATATGGCCCTTAGCTCATTTCGAAGAGGTGATGCGCTATGCCTAACCTCCTCTTGTCTAATACACTGCCCACCTCTCTCTCTCTCGCGCACTCTCTCACTCTCTCTCTCTGTCTCATGTTTACTTAATCCCTCCCCTTCCCCAGCAGTCGCCTTTGCTTCCTGTTCCGTATAATTGCGGGAGGCTTCGTAAAGGTCGCGGAGTCTTGCTGGCTGAGTGGCGGCAGGTTCTCACAATTTTGTGGCCTGACATTTCTGTATCATGTTTCAAAAAATGATAATTACTATTTAACGGCGGCGAGGCGAAATGTCATATATGTTTTCACTCCGCTGTGTTGATAATTCTTGCACAACCTTCTCGTCATTATATTTGATGATGTGGGACACCTGCGGGAAGGTTTTGGGTGGTATAACTAGACACTCGCTTCTCCCATTATCCATTTCTAAAGGTCAAAGAGGGGGTCAGTCGGGTTCTAATGAATGTTTCTACAGGTTCATGGTACAGAGGAAGGGTCACACTACCACCAGGGTCATAGAACTACTCCTGGAAATGCCCACAACTTCTACGAAAGCCTTGTCATATTAGTGTTCTTGGGCCATGAAATATACGAGATGCAAAAACACAAAATCGGACTTGCATCGAAAAGAACAGCTCTGAGGGCGTGGTTGTCCCGTGTGGGCCAGGCAACAAAGTCTGGCACATTCACACAAAACCTCGCGGCACTCAGTCGCAAACGTTTTACAATAAATGCGATCATGTCCAAACCATCCCACTGGGCAAATCATCACAGCTCTCCCATACATAATACGATAACAAAATATAAACACCTTATGCTAAAAATTCTAGTAATATAAGAAAATCACATCTTCTTGAACATAGGCTACATTAACATTACTGTGAGGACATTATAAAGTAGTGATAGAATTACAAAATATATGTATCTCATCCTGCACACTGAGTTTGTTACCTATGCGGATATGAGCACCGATGGAGAAGGCACAATTTTCATGTTTCATTATACTTTGACTAATTTGAAAGAAGAACCTGATCAGAGAAAGCAGTTATTGAAATATCAAGGATTAATGCCGATGTCACAGACCCGAACCGGCCGAGCGGGACACCAGTGCTTGTTGACACGATGGCTGTGGAGGTGGTGTGTGGTGTTGTTTCCCTTGCTTGTCCGTGTTTTACTGTGTTGTGATGTGCCCCTGTCGCCGCGTGGAGCACCAGTGACTCATTACCTGCCGTGGTGGAGGGTGGCGGTGGACAGAAGGAGGGGCAGCTGAGGACAGGCGGGGTTGACGGAAGGCGTGGATAAGGATTCGGTACAAGCTTCGTTTAGGTCGCTCCAAGTTTTCGATAAAAGGAGGTAAGTTTCCGCAATTTTGAGGTTAGTAATTCAATCAGCAAACATCGGAGCATCGCGAATAAGTCTTCCTCTGAGATAAACGCAGGAAGTAAATATCTGAGGTAAAGATTCGTTTTAGTACCGTGCCAGTATCTCATTACCTACCTTATGAAACATCAGTATCTCTTCATATATCTTTTCTACAAACCTTCAACAGTCATGGAAACGCTTTCAAAATCCAATTCAAGGACTTTTTTTTTTTTTACTCTTGAAAATAGCGGATAATGTTTACGAAAGCGCGTCGCCTCTTCTGGTGCTGGCCGCGGCGAAGGTGCCGCCGCAGCCGCAAAATAGCTCGCAGAGGGTTTAGAGTGGGGGAGCATATTTAAACTACTCCAACCGAACTTTACGATCTGTAATGGGGGGCTGCGCCCTCCTCGATCCCCCTTCTAACCAGGGGGGCTGAGCCCCCCTAGACACTCCCCCCACATGTGTATTTGACTTATTTCTGCGAGGAGGTATTTCTCGCACCGCCTTATAAATCTGCCAAAATTGCGGGCCTACTTAATAGAGGTTAGGTTAGGTGTGATTAGATATATGCGTGCACATATACCCAACCAAATCTCATCTAACAACCCAACCTGCTCCCAAACTAATCCCAACCCTGCGCCAAGCGTTTGGTCCAGTGATGTATTCATTTCAGCGCGGGCCGTTCTGACGAGGATACACATTCTCGTTAAAGTCACCTAAGAAACTATTTGATTTTTCAGAAATATTTTGATGTGTTTGAAAATAATAGAACTATTTTATCCGTATCTGTTTCTGTTCCCGAGCACTATTATTTTATTTGAGTCCCCATTTCCCTTATAAACAATATTATTGTTATTAAAAGGAAACAGTTTTATTCTTCTCGGTGTAGCGGTATTGTATGGATTGTTTTGGATGTATACAACAACTAATGTTAAGAAATTGGTAGACTTTCCAGCAGGGATGGATTACCGGACCAAACTTTGGCGTTTCTAATTCAATTTTTTGTGTCTGGAACGATAATCAACATCAGAATCGTCGGAAATACTTCGCTTTGAAGGCGGCGCCCCTGGAGGGAGGTTACATTTTTATAACCATCTGTCATTCAGTGACTGAAGTGACCGAAGGGGACGAAGCTTCCCGTAATGGAGAGGGTACTCGTGCTTACAGAAACTGCAGGTAAATATATTCTAGCAGCCTCCCAACGCGAGGCTCCGTCCCTCCTCGATTCCCCGCCAAACAACAAAACTTCCGACGGTTTTCATGACGGCTATTGTCCCAAGCACACGTCAACACACCGGAGTGCCCAGGCCTGGTGACGAACCCATTGCTGGTTGAAAGCACACCGCCTCTTCTTATTTTTTTTTCACGGGGGAATAATAAAAGCACCATCTTGATGTGCCCGATTTTCTTTTTTTTATACACATCCTGAGTCCCCCAGTGATCAGAGGCCCTGCACATTGAGAACGTAGTGAGCATATAGGAAGGGCCGGCACCGTGCTGGACCACTGAGAGCAGGAGGCTAGACCATTATCGATCGACGGTGATCCATGACCCTTACTCGCTCGTCTTGTCTCCGTCCCTCCCTCCATAGCCCTCCCCCTCCTCCTCCTCCTCCTCCTCCCCCCCTGCTTTGTCCTAGGCCTCTATATGTCTCAGCTTTTCTCTCTTCATCTCATTTCCACTAGTGCCTTCCTAATCCTCCCTCACTCTGCGTATCTCTGATTTAAATATTACTCCCAAGACACACCACCACCAGCACACTGAACACCACCACCACCACCACCTGAACAACCATTTACTCCTCCATTAACAATACCTTCCCTACCATTATCATTACCGCAATCACCACCACCACCACCACCACCATCACCCACTTCCCAGTCCCCGTCCATCCAGTCACCCAGTCAGTCAGTCACCATCCTGCCAGTCCATCAGTCAGCCAGTCATGTTTCCAGCTATACATTTTGCCATTTATCGATTCAGAGAGAGAGAGAGAGAGAGAGAGAGAGAGAGAGAGAGAGAGGGGGGGGGGGTAAGAAAACGGAAAAGAAGGGTGGAAGAAAGGAAATGAGGGAGAGAGGAAGGGAGGAAATGAAGGAAGGGAGAGAGAGGAAAGGAGGGAGGGCGGGAGAATAGATAAAAGACACGCAGTGAAATACGGCACGTGTGAACCGTAGACTTGTGTGTGTGTGTGTGTGTGTGTGTGTGTGTGTGTGTGTGTGTGTGTGTGTGTGTGTGTGTGTGTCAGGAATGGAGTATTCGTATTCGGAATTCGTATTCAAATACATTCTAATACACTTTACGTTCGCATTCACTTTCCAATCATTGTTATTATAAATCAACGTATTCTTAATCGTATTCGAATAATTTGACGAATAATCTTAACTATATTACATAAATAACCATCTTAGTCCCCGTGTATTGCAGTCTGAACGCATAGAGAGGAATTACAATAAGCTGTAAAATGTGTTTATAGCAAAGCAATACTGTATAATAGAATGGTAAGTAAAGCGTGTGGAGTTTGTGTTGCTGGACATGTCGAGTAAGTTTGAGGTGGGGCCGCTCAACTAATGTCTTGTGTTCAGTGCATGTCGGCAGTCTGTAGTAAGTACCGACGGGTCAGTCCCATTACCAACCCTTCCCCTATCCACCAGTCCCATTACCAACCCTTCCCCTATCCACCAGTCCCATTACCAACCCTTCCCCTATCCACCAGTCCCATTACCAACCCTTCCCCTCTCCACCAGTCCCATTACCAACCCTTCCCCTATCCACCAGTCCCATTACCAACCCTTCCCCTATCCAGCAGTCCCATTACCAACCCTTCCCCTATCCACCAGTCCCATTACCAATCCTTCCCCTATCCACCAGTCCCATTACCAACCCTTCCCCTATCCACCAGTTCCATTACCAATCCTTCCCCTATCCAGCAGTTCCATTACCAACCCTTCCCCTATCCACCAGTCCCATTACCAACCCTTTCCCTATCCACCAGTCCCATTACCAACCCTTCCCGTCTCCACCAGTCCCATTACCAACCCTTCCCCTATCCACCAGTCCCATTACCAACCCTTCCCCTATCCACCAGTCCCATTACCAATCCTTCCCCTCTCCACCAGTCCCATTACCAACCCTTCCCCTCTCCACCAGTCCCATTACCAACCCTTCCTCTATCCACCAGTCCCATTACCAATCCTTCACCTCTCCACCAGTCCCATTACCAACCCTTCCACTATCCAACAGTCCCATTACCAACCCTTCCCCTATCCACCAGTCCCATTACCAACCATTCCCTTAACCACCAGTCCCATTACCAACCCTTCCCCTATCCACCAGTCCCATTACCAATCCTTCCCCTCTCCACCAGTCCCATTACCAATCCTTCCCCTCTCCACCAGTCCCATTACCAATCCTTCCCCTATCCACCAGTCCCATTACCAACCCTTCTCCTATCCACCAGTCCCATTACCAACCCTTCCCCTATCCACCAGTCCCATTACCAACCCTTCCCCTAACCACCAGTCCCATTACCAACCCTTCCCCAATCCACCAGTCCAATTACCAACACTTCCCCTAAGCACCAGTCCCATTACCAATCCTTCCCCTCCACCCGTCCCATTACCAAACCTTCCCCTATCCACCAGTCCCAGTACCAATCCTTCCCCGATCCACCAGTCCCATTACCAACCCTTCCCCTATCCACCAGTCCCATTACCAACCCTTCCCCTATCCACCAGTCCCATTACCAACCCTTCCCTTAACCACCAGTCCCATTACCAACCCTTCCCCTATCCACCAGTCCCATTACCAACCCTTCCCCTAACCACCAGTCCCATTACCAAACCTTCCACTAACCAACAGTCCCATTACCAACCCTTACCATATCCACCACTCCCATTACCAACCCGTCCCTGTCCACCAGTCCCATTACCAATCCTTCCCTATCCACCAGTCCCATTACCAACCCTTCCCTATCCACCAGTCCCATTACCAATCCTTCCCTATCCACCAGTCCCATTACCGATCCTTCCCTATCCACCAGTCCCATTACCAACCCTTCCCTATCCACCAGTCCCATTACCAACCCTTCCCTATCCACCAGTCCCATTACCAACCCTTCCCTATCCACCAGTCCCATTACCAACCCTTCCCTATCCACCAGTCCCATTACCAACCCTTCCCTCTCCACCAGTCCCATTACCAACCCTTCCCTATCCACCAGTCCCATTACCAGCCCTTCCCTATCCACCAGTCCCATTACCAACCCTTCCCTATCCACCAGTCCCATTACCAGCCCTTCCCTATCCACCAGTCCCATTACCAGCCCTTCCCTATCTACCAGTCCCATTACCAATCCTTCCTCTATCCACCAGTCCCATTACCAATCCTCCCCCTATCCACCAGTCCCATTACCAACCCTTCCCCTAACCACCAGTCCCATTACCAATCCTTCCCCTATCCACCAGTCCCATTACCAACCCTTCCCTATCCACCAGTCCCATTACCAACCCTTCCCCAACCACCAGTCCCATTACCAATCCTTCCCTATCCAGCAGTTCCATTACCAACCCTTCCCCATCCACCAGTCCCATTACCAACCCTTCCCTATCCACCAGTCCCATTACCAACCCTTTCCTCTCCACCAGTCCCATTACCAACCCTTCCCTATCCACCAGTCCCATTACCAACCCTTCCCCTATCCACCAGTCCCATTACCAATCCTTCCCCTCTCCACCAGTCCCATTACCAACCCTTCCCCAATCCACCAGACCCCTAACCAACCCTTCCCCTATCCACCAGTCCCATGACCAATCCTTCCCCTATCCACCAGTCCCATTACCAACCCTTCCCCTATCCACCAGTCCCATTACCAACCCTTCCCCTATCCACCAGTCCCATTACCAACCCTTCCCTTAACCACCAGTCCCATTACCAACCCTTCCCCTATCCACCAGTCCCATTACCAACCCTTCCCCTATCCACCAGTCCCATTACCAGCCCTTCCCCTATCCACCAGTCCCATTACCAATCCTTCCGCTATCCACCAGTCCCATTACCAACCCTTCCCCTAACCACCAGTCCCATTACCAATCCTTCCCCTCTCCACCAGTCCCATTACCAATCCTTCCCCTATCCACCAGTCCCATTACCAACCCTTCCCCTATCCACCAGTCCCATTACCAACCCTTCCCCTATCCAGCAGTTCCATTACCAACCTTTCCCCTCTCCAGGAGTCCCATTACCAACCCTTCCCCTATCCACCAGTCCCATTACCAACCCTTCCCCTATCCACCAGTCCCATTACCAACCCTTCCCCTATCTACCAGTCCCATTACCAATCCTTCCCCTATCCACCAGTCCCATTACCAACCCTTCCCTTATCCACCAGTCCCATTACCAACCCTTCCCTTATCCACCAGTCCCATTACCAACTCTTCCCCTATCCAGCAGTCCCATTACCAACCCTTCCCCTATCCACCAGTCCCATAACCAACTCTTCCCTATCCACCAGTCCCATTACCAATCTTTCCCCTATCCACCAGTCCCATTACCAACCCTTCCCCTATCTACCAGTCCCATTACCAATCCTTCCCCTCTCCACCAGTCCCATTACCAAGCCTTCCCCTATCCACCAGTCCCATTACCAACCCTTCCCCTATCCACCAGTCCCATTACCAACCCTTCCCCTATCCACCAGTCCCATTACCAACCCTTACCCTATCCACCAGTCCCATTACCAACCCTTCCCCTATCCACCAGTCCCATTACCAATCCTTCCCCTCTCCACCAGTCCCATTACCAATCCTTCCCCTATCCACCAGTCCCGGTCCTTCCTACTCTCCTTCCCTCACCTCCCCTTCTCCCCCTCACGTGTCCAGTCTAGGCAGGTGGTGGGCGTTCAGAGGCAGGTCAGGGCGCGCTGTGGCCAGTGGGAGTCTGTCACTGTCACCCTCCCCCCCCCCCACCTCCCCCCTCACTTGACCGTTGCTATATAATCCTTCTTTCCTCTTTTTCCCCCTGTACATTTTTATACCTTCTTCTTCCTCCTTTTTTAACACCCTCAACCCCGTCACATCTCCCCTGTCTCCTCTCCCCTCTTCTCCTTTTCCCTCATTTAATCCTTGCTATATCCCTTCTTCTCCCCTTCTTCAGTCCTCGATATATTCCTCACCTTCTTCTTCCTTCTTCTGCCCTCATCCTCTACTCCCCTCACCCTCCTCTCATCACCCCTTTCAATTCTACATCACACAGCACCTCCCGCTTCCTTCTCCTTCCCTTCTCTTCTCTTCCCTTCTCTTCCCTTACCTTCCATTCCCTTCCCTTCTCCAACAACGGCCCGTCTTCTTCCTCCTCCTCCGTTTTCCTCTCTTCATTTCTTTCTATTTTCTCTTCCTCATTTGATTCTTCTATTTACATTTTCTTCCTCAATACTTTTCTAGGTTTTCTCTTCTTACTTATTCCCCTCCTCGCCTTTGCTGTCCTTCATCTTCCACCTTTGATTAGATAGTTAGTGTAGCTTATCACAAACAGCCTCGTAAGAACCAGTACGTCTGCTGTTGTTTGTTCTTCCTTTGTGTTGCTTTGTGTTCTACGTTTCACACTTTCCTCCTCCTCCTCCTCCTCCTCTTCCTCTATCTCACGTTTTCCTCCTCCTCCTCCTCCTCTTCGTAACCTTGTAATGAACCAATAAGCTTTCTGATGCCTGATTTTTGCCTTTCCTCCTCCTCCTCTTCCTTCTCCTCCTTCTCCTCCTCCTCCTCCTCCTCCTCCTCCTTCATCTCCCCCATACGGATATACATAAAAATAGGTCTTAGATGAATAAATATTTGTAAATACATATTAAAATAAAGGTAAATAAATAAATATAGAGATGGATTGGCATTGAGAGAGAGAGAGAGAGAGAGAGAGAGAGAGAGAGAGAGAGAGAGAGAGAGAGAGAGAGAGAGAGAGAGAGAGAGAGAGAGAGAGAGAGAGAGAGAGAGAATTCCCATTCCAACATTCCAGTCTCGTCCGCCTCTCAGTGAGTCCCGAGGCGAGGCGGAGCTGGAATGGTGATTAGGAATGCCTGTGTGTGTGTGTGTGTGTGTGTGTGTGTGTGTGTGTGTGTGTGTGTGTGTGTGTGTGTGTGTGTGTGTGTGTGTGTGTGTGTGTGTGTGTGTGTGTGTGTGTGTGTGTGTGTGTGTGTGTGAGTGTGTGTGAGAGAGAGAGAGAGAGAGAGAGTTACCTGATACTCATTACATACCTGTCACTCTTTCTTTCAGGCAGACACGTGTTGGGGAGGGAAAGAGAAAGAAGGGAGGGAGGGGGGAAAGGAAAGAAGGGGAGGAAGAAGAGGGGAAAACGGTGGGAAAGGGAGGGAGAGAGAGACAGACCAGTAAAGGAAGGAAAGAAAGAAAGAAAGCAAGGGGAGATAAGGAAGGAAGGTAAGGGAGAAGGGGAAGAAGAGGAGCATAAAGAAGGGAAGCGAGTGTGGAAGTGGAAGTAAAGTGGAAGTGGAGGAAGAGGAGGAATGTAGAGATGGAGTGAGAGAGAGAGAGGAGGCAAAGAGAACGGATAGAGGGAAAAGATGAAGGAGAAGAGGGTAAAAAATGGTAGATTAGTTCTCTCTCTCTCTCTCTCTCTCTCTCTCTCTCTCTCTCTCTCTCTCTCTCTCTCTCTCTCTCTCTCTCTCTCTCTCTCTCTCTCTCTCTCTCTCTCTCTCTCTCTCTCTCTCTTCCCCCTTCCTCCCCCCCCCCCTTCAAGACTTCCCACATTAAAGACCAAAACAATAGTTGGATGAAGGCAAGTTTCTTTTGCGTTTAATTAGCGTGATTCGGGAGCTGCGTGGCGCGTGACGGGGGAGGAGGAGGAGGAGGAGGAGGAGGAGGAGGAGGAGGGGAAGGAACGTGGGACCGGATATAAGCTGAAGAAAATATATGGAAGGTCAATAGTTTGGGGGGAAGGATGTTAGAGGAGGAGGAGGAGGAGGAGGAGGAGGAGGAGGAGGAAGATTGAGGGATTGGATATGAGAAGCCAGAGGAAAGTTGAGATGTTAATTAGTGATGGAGGATGTTGAAGGAGGAGGAGGAGGAGGAGGAGGAAGAATAAGAAGAGGAAAGAGGAAAGAGGTGGAGGAGAAGGCATAGGAGGAGGAGAAAGGATAAGAAGAGAAAAGTGAAAAGAGAAGGAGGGATGAATAGGAGGAGGAGGAGGAGGAGGAGGAGGAGGAGGCGAAAGGATAAGAAGAGGAAAGTGAAAAGAGAAGGAGGAGGATGAATAGGAGGAGGAGGAGGAGTAACAGGAATAGGAGGAATGTGGAATCGAAATTAGGATGGGAAGATATTGAAGTTTTAGTGAGGAGGAGGAGGAGGAGAAGGAGGAGGAGGAGGAGGAGGAGGAGGAGGAGGAAGAGGTAACTTGACGAACTGAATGTCTTGATGGGGAAAGGAAAAAAAAGGGGGAGGGGAGTTTTTTGATGGGGAGGAGGAGGGGAGGAAGAGGGTGGGAAGAGGGGGGAAAAGGGGGAGGGGTGATTTTTGATGGGGAGGAGGAGGGGAGGAGGGGAGGAAGAGGGGGGAAAAGGGGGAGGGGAGGAGGGGAGGAAGAGGGGGGAGAAGGGGGAGGGGGCTGGAAATGGGTAGTGAAGGGGGGACATGGTAAGTAATGTTGGCTGTTAGTAATTTAATTCCTAGTCTCCCCACACCCCGAAATTCTCCCCCCCCCTCCCCTCCTCCCCCTCCCCTCCCCCCTTCCTCATTATCTGGTGTCCGCGGCCGTGTCCTGCGCGCGCGTGTCCCAGGGAGGGCGCGACGTCCCCCTCCCCACCCCGACACGTGCGCCCCCCTCCCCTGCACACGCCTGCCACGCGCCGCGCCCCTCTACCCTCCAGTACGCCCCCCTCTCTCCCCCCCTTTCACAGACATCCTGGGAACGCGCTCTCCGCTCATTATGTAAACTTTTATGCTCTCTCTCTCTCTCTCTCTCTCTCTCTCTCTCTCTCTCTCTCTCTCTCTCCACTACACTAGGCCTACAATGCGCTACGGTCTCATTATACAACTTAACTATCACACTTGTACACTACAGCCACGCAAGACCCATTTATCACATCACTTAAGCCAAGCTATGTCCACTCCGGTCCACTATATCTTCCTTCACCCTTTCCTTCCCCTCCTTCTTTCCCCTTCCCTCCTTATTTCCCCTTCCCCCCTTCCTTCCCCTTTTCCCCTTCCTTCCCCTTTTCCCTTTCCTTCCCCCTTCCTTCCCTCCTTCTTTCCCCTTCCCTCCTTCTTTCCCCTTCCCCCCTTCCTTCCCCTTTTCCCCTTCCTTCCCCTTTTCCCTTTCCTTCCCCTTCCGTTCCCTCCTTCTTTCCCCTTCCCTCCTTCTTTCCCCTTCCCCCCTTCCTTCCACTTTTCCCCTTACTTCCCCTTTTCATTCCCTTTCTTCCCTTTTCACCCCTTTCTTCCCCCTTCCTTCCCTTTCCCCCTCCTTCCCCCTTTCACCATTTCCCCCCTTCCTTCCCCTTTCTTCCCCCTTCCTTCCACTTTCCCCCTTCCTTTCCCCGTTCTTTACCCCCCCTCCTTCCTTCCCCCTTCCCGTCTTTTTTCCCCCTTCCCTCGGGCAGTGTAACTCGGGAGGGCGCGTGTCGTGTCCCGGGGCAGGGCAGGGCGGGGCGGGGCGGGGCGGCACGCACTCCATTATATTGAGCCCTACATTAATAAGTCTTGAGCCCCGTGTTTGACCCGCGGCGAGATGGGGCGGGGGGAGGCGGGAGGGGACTAGGGGGGGGTGAGGGGAAGGGGTCAGGAGGGGTCGGCCAGAGCAGCGACCGTGGGAGCACTGCGCCACCACCACCACCACCACCACCACCACAACCACCTTCACCACCTTCACCACCCTCACCACCACCACCACCACCACAATCATCATCACTACCACTGGCATCACCATCACAACAACCACCACCGCCACCACCTTTAAACCTCAGCAACTTCGCCTCTACGTACCCCCCCCCATCACCTATAAACCTCAGCAACCTCCCCTCTCTCCCCCACCTTTAAACCTCAGCAACCTCCCCTCTCTCCCCCACCTTTAAACCTCAGCAACCTCCCCTCTCTCCCCCACCTTTAAACCTCAGCAACATCCCCTCTCTCCCCCCACCTTTAAACCTCAGCAATCTCCCCTCTCTCCCCCACCTTTAAACCTCAGCAACCTCCCCTCTCTCCCCCACCTTTAAACCTCAGCAACCTCCCCTCTCTCCCCCACCTTTAAACCTCAGCAACCTCCCCTCTCTCCCCCCACCTTTAAACCTCAGCAACCTCCCCTCTCTCCCCCACCTTTAAACCTCAGCAACCTCCCCTCTCTCCCCCACCTTTAAACCTCAGCAACCCTCCCCCACCCCCCCCCTTCCCCCATCACCACCACACCAGGAAGTAATCGCCCAGCTACGCAGTCTCCATGGCTCTTACTTTTCTTTTCACCTTTAAACATTACCCGGCACCTCATCTTTTATTTCCGAGGCGCCGCCCTTCTTCCCGCGCCCCGCTCCCCCCTCTCTCAGATTACTGGTGGGGTGAGGGTGAGGAAAGGGTGAGGGGAAAGGAAGGAGAGAGAGAGAGAGAGAGAGAGAGAGAGAGAGAGAGAGAGAGAGAGAGAGAGAGAGAGAGAGAGAGAGAGAGAGAGAGAGAGAGAGAGAGATATTCATACATGGATGGATGGATGGTCTACTGACTGACCGGCTAATTAACTGACTAACTGATTGACTGACCATGTGACTGACTGGCTTGACTGACTGACTGACTGACTGACTGGCCTGCTGATTAACATGCTCTCTGCTCTTCTTTGCAATCTTCTTCTTTCATTCCTGTCTTCATTCTCTCTCCTTTCACTTTCCTCTCCCCTCCCCTCCCTCTCTCAGGCTGTCTCTCTCCCCTCCCATACTCAATCTATTTTTTTCCTTTTTCCTTTCCTATCTATCATTTCTCTCTCTCTCTCTCTCGTAATCTATATACTATTTATACATACATACATACATACATACATTCATACATACATACATACATTCATGCTTCAAGAATAGTCCCTCTCCTCCTCCTTTCCCTTCATCTATATCGTCATTCTATTCATCTTGCAAGCCATTACTTCATCCTCTCCTCTCTTCTCTTATCTTCTTTTCTCTTCTCCTTTTCTCAATCCTTCATGTTCTCTCTATCTTCTTCTCTTCATCACCCTTTCTCTTCTTCCCCTCATCCATTCTCTCTCTTCACCTTTCTCCTCATCTTTCTCTGTTCATCATCCCATTCCTCTCTTCTCTTCTTCTTCCCTCCACCTTCCTCGGCGTGTATCCATTCTCTCTTCTTCATCTTCCTCTTCTCACTATCCTCTCTGCTTCTCCCCCGTCTTCTCTTCTCTTCCCAATCCTCGGCATCTTTCTCTTCTTTCTTCTTCCTTTTCCTATTTCACTGAGCTTAGGAACAGACCACCTAGTTTGAACCATATGGTCTTTATGATTTCAATGTCTATGTAAATCTATGTAAATCACTGTTATTCGTCCTTATATTACCCCGACCATTCATCTGGCCTTCTTTATTCGCATTCTTTGCCTTCCTCATCTGCTTCCCTTCTCATCTTCCCTCATTTTCTACCTGTCTTCTAGCTGCCTCACTGGTATCTACATCTTTCCCCTGCCAGCATCTTCCTTTAGCCTTTCTCCTTCCTTCCCTCCATCCTTACCTTCCCTCCCCCGCACATCTTTCTTCTCCTTCCTTCCCTCATTCTTCTCTTTACATCTTCTCCCCTCTTACACTCTCCAGCATCTCCTTCCTTCCTTCCATCCATCCTTACCTTCCCTCCCCCGCACATCTTTCTTCTCCTTCCTTCCCTCATTCTTCTCTTTACATCTTCTTCCCTCTTACACTCTCCAGCATCTTCTTCCTTCCATCCATCTACCACAGGACTCATTCATCCATTCTTCTCCTCTCCTCCCCTTCTCTCCATTCACTTAACTTCAATCTCCCTTCATCTTCCCTCTCCCCTCACTTTCCCACACCTTACCTCCCCTCACCCTCCCTCTCTCCTTCACCCTTACCTTCCCTTTCCTCTTACCTTCCCACACCTCACCTTCTCTCTCCCCTTACCTCCACTCTCCTTACCTTCCCTCCCCCTCCCCCCTCCCTTCCCTCTCCCACACCTTAGCCCCTCCCTCGCCTCCCCTCCCCCGCACCTGCCTTGCTGATTAACGCCCTGAGTCAGTCAAAAGGCCAAAGGAACACACACACAACTCCTCCTCTCGGCGCGCACCCATTATGAATGTATGAGGGCCAGGCGGGGGGGGGGCGGGGGGGGCGGGGGGGGGGAGTAGAGATGGTTGGTAATAGTGGAGGGAAGAGGAAGGGTGTGTGTGTGTGTGGGGAGGGAAGGGGTGTTTAGGGGGGGGGTGTCTGATATGGTTATGGAGGAGAGATGAGGTGGTTTTGCGAGGGAGGGGTACAGAGAGAGAGAGAGAGAGAGAGAGAGAGAGAGAGAGAGAGAGAGAGAGAGAGAGAGAGAGAGACAGAGAGAGCGAGAGAGAGAGACTACAGTAGACTGGTCAATGTTCCTCTCTGGCTCTCCATTTCCTTCTCTCTCTCCCTCTCTCCCTTCCTCCTCTCCTCCTCCTCCTCCTCCTTGTCTGGCTTCCTTCCTCCTCCCTTCTTCCCTCTCCATGAATTAATTACACTCACTCATTCTCGCCCTCCTCTTTCTTCTCTCTCTCTCTCTCTCTCTCTCTCTCTCTCTCTCTCTCTCTCTCTCTCTCTCTCTCTCTCTCTCTCTCTCTCTCTCTCTCTCTCTCTCTCTCTCTCTCCACTGTGGTTTAAATACTGAAATTGAGCTTTTTTCCCCAAGAGACTTCATCGCTAAGCCAGGCGGTGAGTCCAGTATTAGTGAGTCAGGCAAAATTTAGATATGAAGATAAATACTCCTTCCGTCCTTTCCACCTGTCCACACATCTTACACATACACCTTCACACACACCCTCGCCTACACTCATCTCCTCTCTCAGCTTTCATCCTTAACCCGTCCGCTGCGATTGGCACGGATTTGGCTTTCACTGGTAGCCTGGTAAACTTATAATCCCAGGTCTTTCTCTGCCTCTGTGGTGGATAGTGGAGTGTTTCCCTTGTGGTGTTGGTGTGCTGGATATCCCCTCCCAAGGTGCATGACTTTACATTTTTCTTCATTGAATTGTAGCAGCCACTTTTTGCTCCGTTCCTGCAGCTTGGTGATGGCTTCTTGTAGGAAATCCGCAGTCAAGGGTTAACTTTCACTACATAACCTCTAAGTAGCTTACACTCTTTGTCTTCCCCTCCTTCCCTTTTTAACCTTTCCATACACCCTACACATACTCTGTTCTACACCCCTACACCTCTACACACTCTCCCCATCCTCCCTATTCCTATTCCTAGAAGCTTATATAACTTCTTCCTAATCTTCCCAATCCTCTGTATCTTTCTCTTCTTTATTCTTCCTTTTCCTCTCCTCAGCTTCCATATTTCACTAAGGTTAGGAACAGACCACCTAGTTTGAACCATACGATCTTTATGATTACAATGTCTATGCAAACCTATGTAAATCACTGTTATTCGTCCTTATGTTAACCCGACCATTCATCTGGGCTTCAGTATACCCACGACACACCCTACCTTTGCCTACACATCTCTACACCCCCTCCCTAACCTCCTCTCCTCACCTTGCATCCCAACCTCCCTTAGTATATATGTCATCTCTTCCCCAACTAACACTCTCCTTCCTGCCCCTCTCCTACCTCTCAGCCTGTCCACACATCCCACCCTTGTTCTACACCTCCACACCCCTATATCCCAATCTCCCTTTCTCAGCTCATTGTATAGTAATTGAGTTTTTCTTCAAGTGGATGGGAGCGAGAGGAGAGGGAAAAAGTGGAAAGGAGGGGAGGAGTGGAAGATGGAGAGATGAGCGTGAAAGGAAGGGAAACTAAGAAAAAAAGAGAATGGGAGAGAGAGGAGAGGGAAAAAGTGGAAAGGAGGGGAGGAGTGGAAGATGGAGAGATGAGCATGAAAGGAGGGGAAACTAAGAAAGAGAGAGAATGGAAGAACGAGGTGATGAAAGAAAAGTAAGGATGAAGTACAGTTAACGTATATATTATTTGTCCTTATACCGTCTCAGCTGATACCTCCAATCCCCTACTTACCATTCCCCATGCGTCCTAGCTGCCTCCCTTCTCCCCTCCCCCCCCCCTCCTCCACTTTCATCCTGCTCACACATTCTCCACACACACCGCGCACGACATCCCTTCCCCCTGACCCCCTTCCATCCCCCCTGTCTTAGCTTTCACTGCTGGCTTTCAATATACCTGTGGCTGGCTATCCCTCTCCCTGTTATCAGCATCTCGTAGCCTACACCGACCCGAGATGCGAGGAGGAGCAAGGAAGGTTGGAGAAAGGGTGTATGAAATGCCTTTTGGGTCAGCTCTGCGAGGCCTCTTCTCTGCCGTACGGGTTGTATAGTTAAAACAGAGAGTCTGGAACAAAGCCTAATAGCTAAAGTTGCCTCAGGTGTCGAGCGGCAAAGATGATTTCAGGGGGGAGGGAGGAAGGAGGAGGAGAGGGGGAGGCAGGGTAAAGAGAAGGGAGGATTGAGGAGGGGAGGAGAACGAAGGGTAAGGAGGAGGGAAGAGGGAAGGAGAAGAAGGAGAGGCAGGGTAAAGAAGGGAGGAATGAGGAGGGGAGGGAATGAGAGGATAAGGAAGAGGG
This sequence comes from Eriocheir sinensis, assembly GCF_024679095.1. Classification (NCBI taxonomy): domain Eukaryota; kingdom Metazoa; phylum Arthropoda; class Malacostraca; order Decapoda; family Varunidae; genus Eriocheir; species Eriocheir sinensis. Next base: position 395,689 of record NC_066559.1, on the reverse strand, counting down.
AAAAGGAAGGAAAAGAAGAGGGGGAGGCAGGGTAAAGAAGGGAGGAACGAGGAGGGGAGGGAATGAGAGGATAAGGAGGAGGGAAGAGGGAGGAGAAGAAGAGGGGGAGGCAGGGTAAAGAGAAGGGAGGATTGAGGAGGGGAGGAGAACGAAGGGTAAGGAGGAGGGAAGAGGGAGGAGAAGAAGAGGGGGAGGCAGGGTAAAGAGAAGGGAGGATTGAGGAGGGGAGGGAATGAGAGGATATGGAGGATCTTCGTTCTCTCCCTGTCATACTTTACATTGGAAAAGAAGAGGAAGGAGAAGAAGAGGGGGAGGCAGGGTAATGAAGGGAGGAATGAGGAGGGGAGGGAATGAGAGGATAAGGAGGAGGGAAGAGGGAAGGAGAAGAAGAGGGGGAGGCAGGGTAAAGAGAAGGGAGGAATGAAGAGGGGAGGGAATGAGAGGATAAGGAGGAGGGAAAAGGAAGGAAAAGAAGAGGGGGAGGCAGGGTAAAGAGAAGAGAGGAATGAGGAGGGGAGGAGAACGAAGGGTAAGGAGGAGGGAAGAGGAAGGAGAAGAAGAAGAGGGGGAGGCAGGGTAAAGAAGGGAGGATTGAAGAGGGGAGGAGAACGAAGGGTAAGGAGGAGGGAAGAGGAAGGAGAAGAGGGGAAGGCAGGATGAAGAGAAGGGAGGAATGAGAGGGAAGGATTAGGAGGAGGGAAGAGGAAGGAGAAGAGGGGGAGGCAGGATGAAGAGAAGGGAGGAATGAGAGGGAAGGATTAGGAGGAGGGGAGGGATAAGGTGGTCCGGGTGTGCATGGGAAGCTTACACTTGTCTTGTATTTAACAGAATTTAAAATAAAGTAAGTAAAGTTTTGTTTTGGTGTGTTAACTTATGAAAATCCTATTACTCTTTGTTGACTATTCAATTTGTGATAAAATACAATACGATTCATTATTAAGTGATTGATTAGGTCTTTAATGAATATCCCGAAATTGACCTCTCTTTCGGCCATCTATTTTGATTCTTTTTTTTTTAGGAGCAGCGAGTAGCGGGCTTTTTTTATATTATTGTTTCCTTTTTTTGTGCCCTTGAGCTGTCCCCTTTATTGTGAAAAAAAATAAAACTCCTTTTCTTCTTTCATTATTATTGTTAGACGTAGTAGTGGCAGTAATAGTAGTAGTAGTAGTAGTAGTAGTAGTAGTAGCAGCAACAGTAGTAGTAGTAGTAGTAGTTGTAGTAGTAGTAGTATGTTACAGTCCTCACTTCATTCTCTAACCCCCCTCACCCATCCCTTATCTCAGCATCCCCCCCATTTCCCCCCCTCCCCCCTCAAGTCCGCCCGCCATCTGGGGCCAAAAATCAGGGTGTGGCTAATACATTTACAGGCGGGGAGACGAGAGTGTGAGGGCGTAACGTGGTTAGCTCCCCACACCCACCCTGACCACCATCCCCTAGCCTCCCTCCTCCTTTCTCCTCACCCTTCGTTCCCCTCCCCTCCTCCATATGTGTCGGCGGTGGCTGAGTGGTTAGCGTGTGGGCGCCGCGTCCCGGAGGATGTGGGTTCGAGGCTCACCCGCTGCTACAAGTTGGGGTTTTCAGTCACCGCCGAGTGACCTAAGATGACCTACATTTTTTTTTACGTCTATGCCTATAGCGCCGGTAGGCTTACTTAAGGGCCCGTCATGGCGCAGGCAAGTGTTTATAGTGGCGCCATCTTCTCTTGGCTCATGCTGCCCCCCGGAACTCGTTCTTGATTCACTTGGACGGTTTCCTCTTGAGTCCGGGTTGATGGGTGGTCTTCAGGACAGCATGTGGGTAGTTTTAAGCCACTCGGCGGTGACTGAAAAATCCGAGGTGGTAGCGTGGGGATTCGAACTCGTGTTGTCCATCACGCGGTGAATGTGGGCCCAGCACGCTACCACTCAGCCACCGCCTACCTACATGCTGTCCTGAGGATCACTTATCAACCTGGTCTCTAGATTTTCTCTTTAAAGAGGCTCAAAGATGAACTTCGGGGGGGCAGCATGAGCCAAGCAAGATGGCGCCACTATAAACACCTGCCTGCTCCACAGTGGGCTGGGGCCGACCATCAGGCCCCACCAAAAAATCCTACCGGCGCCATAGGTTGAAACGTAAAAAAAAAAAAAAAGAAAGAAAAACCTCCTCCTTCCTCCCTCATTTTTCCCTCTCCTCCCCCTCCTCCCTCCTTCCACCTCCTTACCCTTCGTCCCTCTCCACTCGTTCCCCTCTTCTTCTTCCCCTCCCCCTCCCTCCCCCCTCCTTTCCCTCTCCTCATCGGTCCTTACCACCGAGTTTCATGGACATGATTTTGTAGTTTTTTGCATAATCCCGCTGACAAATAAACAAATAAATCTAACTAAAGAGATAACCTATTTGGTGGGGGTAAGACCTCAACAACAAAACAGTTAATTAACCACTATAACTCTTCCTCCTCCTCCTCCTCGTCCTCCTTTTCCTCCTCCTCCTCCTTTAGCAGAGAGTAGCCCGGCTAGCTCAGTCGGTAGAGCACGAGACTCTTAATCTCGGGGTCGTGGGTTCGAGCCCCACGTTGGGCGAAGATGGTCATCTGTTTTTGTCTTGTCATATTCGTCGAAAAATATTGGCCCTTCTTCTGTACCGTGAAGCTGAAGAAACACTCATTAGAACCCGACTGACCTCCTCTTTGACCTTTAGAAATAGCTGACGTGAGAAACGAAAGTGTCTTATAACACCAGTCTTTCTTTGGGTCGTATCATAAGACATTTCGCCGCCCAAGAACACATATTTGACAAGGCTTTCGTAGGAGTTGTGGGCATTTCCAGGGGTAGTTTTTGTGACCCTGGTGGTAGTCTGACCCTTCTTCTGTACCGTGGAGCTAAAGAAACACTCATTAGAACCCGATTGACCTCCCCTTTGACCTTTAGAAATAGCTGACGGAACACATATTTCACAAGGCTTTCGTAGGAGTTGTAGGCATTTCCAGGGGTAGTTTTTGTGACCCTGGTGGTAGTGTGACCCTTCTTCTGTACCGTGGAGCTAAAGAAACACCCATTAGAACCCGACTGACCTCCTCTTTGAACACATATTTGACAAGGCTTTCGTAGGAGTTGTGGGCATTTCCAGGGGTAGTTTTTGTGACCCTGGTGGTAGTCTGACCCTTCTTCTGCACCGTGAAGCTAAAGAAACACTCATTAGAACCCGATTGACCTCCTCTTTGACCTTTAGAACTAGCTGACGTGAGAAACCAAAGTGGCTCATAACACCAGTCTCTTAAAACACTATTGCATCAGGCTCAGTTTGGATGTCGTGTAGCTTTTTTATTTTATCAACAACATTTTGCCTGAGGTGAAGTTGGCCAAAGTCTTCTATTCTCTGGCCCTGGTTCTGTATAGGGAGGGAGTTGTTTGAGTCAGTTCAAAATATACATTATCATTTACCTACTGTATTTTTCCCCCACCCTCGCTTTCCTACCTTCCTTCCCTTTCTCTTCTTCCCTCCCTTTCCCTTATCCCCTTCCCTTCTTTCCTCCTGCTCTCTCTCCCTCTCCCTTCTTCCCTCCCTCCCTCACCTACTCCCCCTCTCTTTCCTTCCCCTTCTCTCTTCCTCTCCCTCCTTCCCTATTTCTCCCTTACCTCCTTCCTCTCTCCCCCTCTCTTTCCTTCCCCTTCTCTCTTCCTCTCCCTCCTTCCCTCTGTCTCCCTTACCTCCTTCCTCTCTCCCCCTCTCTTTCCTTCCCCTTCTCTCTTCCTCCCCTATCCTCTCCCTCCTTCCCTCTTTCGCCCTCACTCCCTCCCTGTCTCTCCTTACCCTTCTCCTCTTTCCCCTCCTATCCTCCCCTTCCTTCGTTCTCTCTCACCTACTCCCTCTCTCTTTCCCTTCCCCCATTTCCTTCCTGACTTTAGCAACATTTTCTCCCTTCTCCCTTCTGTCACCCTCTCTTCCTCTCTCTCTCTCTCTCTCTCCCTCTTTCTCTCTCCCTCGCTCTCCCTCGCCCGCTAGTTAAAAGGGCTTTTAGTTTTATTAGATGGCAGCCTCGTCGTTGCGCCTCTCCCCTCATTGCCGCCGCGGGGAGAGGGGTGAGGAGGGGAGGGGAGAGAAGGGTAGAGGGATGGGGAGAGGAAGGGAGAGGAGAGAGGAAGGGAAAGGAGAGGAGGGAAGAGGAGGGGAGAGGAGGGGAGAGGAGGGGAGAGGGATGGGGGCAAAGGGGAGACTGTTGCACCCATCACCCATGAGACGAGGGGAGTAAAGGGAAGTCTCTCTCTCTCTCTCTCTCTCTCTCTCTCTCTCTCTCTCTCTCTCTCTCTCTCTCTCTCTCTCTCTCTCTCTCTCGTTAGGGTGTGGCCATAACTAGCAGGTGGTGTTGGTTTTGGTGGTGGTGTGGTGATGTTACCTGATAGATGGTGGTGGTGGTGGTGAGGGTAATGATGTTGATAGTGGTGATGAATAGTGGTGTTGGATGTTGGTGGTGATGTTGGCTGGTGCGTGGTGATGATAGTACCCAGCAGTAATGGTAGTGGTGAGTGGTGATGATGGTGGTGGTGATGAAAGGTGATGAATGGTGGTGGTGAATGGTGATGATGGTGGTGATGAAGGATGGTGAATGTGGTTGGTGGTGGTGGTGATGACGGGAGGTGAGTGGTGATGTTGATGGTGGGGATGTTGAGGTTTGTGAAAAGGGTGATGGAGGATGGTTAATGATGGTGGTGGTGGTGGTGATGAAGGGTGGTGAGTGGTGGTAGTGGTGGTGGTGATGGAGTGGTGGTGGTGGTTAAGGGTAGTGGTTAAGAGTGGTGGTGGTGGTGGTGGTGGTGTCAGGGGTGAGCCGAAGAATACTAAGCAGCTTCCATGTAAACCAAATTGATCCTCGGTAATGTGGGGACTCAGGGGGGGGGGGCGGGGCAGGGAGGAGGAGGAGGAGGAGGAGGAGGAGGAGCAGAGCAAAGATGAAAACATGTGTATATGGAAGCACAGAATAGCAGGCAGAAGAAAACTATTTGGCCAACATCGTGGCTGCCGTCTTTAGTTATTGAAATAAGTTCGTTAGATTCTTCAGTGATTTGCGGAACAGATAAAACCCTTGTTGCACTTTTTTTTTTTTTTTTTTTTTTTTTTTTTTACGTGTACGCCTGTAGCACCGGTAGGCTCTCTTGAGGGACCCGGGTGGAAGTCGGCCCCAGCCCATCATGGCGCAGGCAAGTGTTTATAGTGGCGCCATCTTCTCTTGGCTCATGCTGCCCCCCGGAACTCGTTCTTGATTCACTTGGACGGTTTCCTCTAGAGTCCGGGTTGATGGGTGGTCTTCAGGACAGCATGTGGGTAGTTTTAAGCCACTCGGCGGTGACTGAAAAATCCGAGGTGGTAGCGTGGGGATTCGAACCCGCGTCGTCCATCACGCGGTGAATGTCGGCCCAGCACGCTACCACTCAGCCACCGCCTGTTGTGTGCGGTCTGAGTGGTATAATTTTCATATGGTGTCGCTGTACCCTCGAGTGACTCAATGTTCCTCTCGTAATTAGGGGACTGGAAAGTCACTGTGTATTCCAGATGAGGTCTTGCCAAAACAATATACAAAGCCTTTACTTACAGCGTCTCACATTCAAAGTTCCTGGTTATGGAACCGAACATAGTATCATTTTTTTACAGGCAGACTTGTGACGATGAAAATAAAAGATGTTAATGGTGATAAGGGAAAAGAAGATGATTGAGATTGTGATGATATCGAAAAGGAAAAGAGGAGGTAGAAGGAAAAGAATAAGATGATGAAGGAAAAGGAGACGAAGAAGAAAAAGAAAAAGAAGAAGAACAAGAACAAGAAGAAGAAGGAGAAGAAGAAGAACAAGAACAAGAACAAGAACAAGAAGGAGAAGAAGAAGAAAAAGAAGAAGTAAAAGAAGAAGAAGAAGAAGAAGGAGGCAACAATAAAAACAATAATAACAATGTATAATATTGAGAATACTATTACTTTTCTTTTGTGGAACCTGTAGCGGCGGTAGGCTGTCTTGAGGGGGCTCTTGGACGATCCCAGCTCATAGTGGCGCAGGCGAATGTTATTTATAGTGGCTACCGTTACATATGACACTTACTTGGCCCGTGCTGTCCCCCGGTGCTCCTTTTGACCGCAGTTGCTGAGAGTAGGGTTGACTGAAGATCTGGGCAGCATGTGGGTAATTTTCCGTCACTCGGCAATGGTTTGAAATATCAGTGTGTTTCGGTGAGACTCGAATCTACGCGCATGGGTTCACCACGCTCGCACGATGACCACTCAACCACGGCCTCCCTCCTCCTCCTCCTCCTTCTCATATTCCTCCTCCTCCTCCTCCTCCTCCTATTCCTCCTCCTCCTCCTCCTCCTATTCCTCCTACTCACCTATGAATCCTATACCAATACAGCTCCCCACCACCTCCTCGACCCCTCCCATACCCCTTCACCCCTTCCCACCCACTTCCACTTCTTGGCACCACCACCACCACCACCACTACCACCCCATCACCACCACACATGTCTATGCCACCCCAGGGGAAGATAAAAGAAATGGGAGGGGAGGGGGAGGGGAGTAGAATGGGACTCTGGGGGGGAGGGGTGTGTCACAGGGGGGGGCAAGCCACTGATTGAGTCTTGTCACTAATGTCGTAGTATTGAGGGGGGAGGAAGGGGGAGGGGGAGGGGGTTAATGGGAAAGTGTGTGTGTGTGTGTGTGTGTGTGTGTGTGTGTGTTAGATACGGTTTGAATATAAATTTACTACACCTAAACCATATGCTCTTTATTTTTATTATTATTATTAGGAGTCGTATTTCACTACTACTACTACTACTACTACTACTACTGTAAGAGGGAGTGTGGTTGATGAGGAAAATGTAATGTGTAGGCGTGGTGTGTGTGTGTGTGTGTGTCTGTGATGCTGGACGGCCGGGCGCGTGTTTAGGAGGGAGGAGGTAGGTGAGGGCGTGTGTTTGGGGGGGAGAGGGAAGACTGGAGGAGAGAGAGAGAGAGACAGCAGCAGTAGGCGAGTGTGACGTGACATTCTAGCAAATTAGTATTGGCTCACGTCACTTAGGAATTCATTGTGTTAGGCGAAGCGGCGCCCACACCCATCACCAGACTCATAACCCAGTCATTGCGAGGCGGGGCGGCGGGGAGGGGGCGTGTGGAGGGGGTGGAGGACAGGTGGATGGGGAGGTGGTGAATAAGTGGTTACGGTGGATGGTGGGGACAGGGAGGGAGAAGGGGGGACTGGGGATGAGGATTGGGGTTGTATATTGGAGGTGGGTGCGGGAGTGAATGGGATGGGAGAGAGATGGGAGAGGTGGGGGAGGTGGATGAGGATGGGGCTGCATGGAGAGAGTTGGAAGAGTGGATGGGGGTGGGGAGTTACGTGAAGAAGGTGGAGTGAAAGGTGGGGATGGAAAGGTTGAGGTGGATGTGGATAGGGATGGGTGATATCGTAAAATGGGACCGATCGGGAGGTGGATGATGAGAGGTGGATGTGTGGAGAAGGAGGGGAGATAGAGGAGGATGGGAAGAGGTTGTGTGAAAGAGGTCGGGAGATAGAGGAAGATGGGGGGGTTGTGTGAAAGAGGTCGGGAGATAGAGGAAGATGGGGGGGTTGTGTGAAAGAGGTGGGGAGGTAGAGGAAGATGGGGGGGTTGTGTGAAGGAGGTGGGGAGGTAGAGAAGGATGAGGGAGGAGGTGTTAGGAAGTGGGAGGTGGATGCATGTGGAGATGGATGGTTTAGTGGATGGGTGAGTGCTTGGTGAGTGTTGAAGTTGCTTAAGGGTGATATAGAAGTGGGTTAGAATGTGGTGGATAGATGAATGTAAGTACTGCTTATGATAATGATTGTGTAAGGGTGGTGGAGAAAGTGGGTGATGGTGAGAGTGGGTGGATGTGGTTGGGTGGAATGGTGGATGAGGTAGCATATCTTTAGGGGAGTTTGCGGGGTGGATTGAAAAATAAAAGTTGATGGAGGTGTAGCTCTGAATGGAATGGGTGAATGGGATGGGTGGAAGGAGGGTGGATGGGTTAGGTGTGTGGGTGGGTGGGAGAGTGAGGAACGAGAGTGGATGATGTGTTTGTGTGGAATGGCGAAGTGGAGGGGAGGAAAGTGGAGTGGTGATGGGATAGACACACACGCACACACACACACACACACACACACACACACACACACACACACACACACACACACACACACACACACACACACACACACACACACACACACACACACACACACACACACACACACACACACACACACACACACACACACACACACACACACACACAATCAGAGAGAGAGAGAGAGAGAGAGAGAGAGAGAGAGAGAGAGAGAGAGAGAGAGAGAGAGGTATGTAACTCTACCCTAACAACCCATTTCTCACCCCATCTCCCCTTCATGCCCCTTAAAACACCCCATCCTCGCCCCACCAACACCCCCCTTGCATCATCCGCTTCAAGCACCCCATCCTTGCATCTTTTAACAAGCCCCCTCTCAGCCCCCCCCCCTGACAGCGTGCAGGATAAGCCGGCTGATTGGCGAGGAAGAGAGCATCATCGGGGCTCTCTCACGCCCCGGCACCGTCACCCGGGCGGGGCCGCGTCACCTGTGCTGCCAAGGGATGCTCATTTACCTGTGCTGCGGGGGGAGGGAGAGATGGAGGGAGGGGAGGAGTTCGTGGGATCGTGGAGGGATGTTCACGTTAACCTGTACTGATTGACGGAGGGATGAAGAGGAGAGAGGGAAGGATGGATGGGAGGAGATGGATAGGAAGGGAGCAAGGAAGGGAGGAAAGGAGGAATGGAGGAGTGAGTCAGCGATGGAAGGAGGGATGGAGAGGGAGAGAGAGAGGGGAGGAGGATGAGAGAAGGAGGTAGGAAGAGAGGGAGGGATGGAGAGGGAGGGAAGAAGGGATGGAGGGGGATGGGTAGTCATGATGAGAGAGAGAGAGAGAGAGAGAGAGAGAGAGAGAGAGAGAGAGAGAGAGAGAGAGAGAGAGAGAGAGAGAGAGAGAGAGAGAGAGAGAGAGAGAGAGAGAGAGAGAGAGAGAGAGAGAGAGAGAGAGAGAGATTCACCTTACATTTGCTATTGGAAAAAAAGGGAGGAAAAAGGGTGGGAGGAGGGAAGGGGGAGAGAGAGGGAGGGAGGGAGGGAGGGAGGAATGCTCACTTATCTATACTACTGGAGAGAGGGAGGAAGGAAGGGAGGGAGGGAGGGAGGAGAGGGATAAAAGAGTGAGGGAAATGTAAGGGACTGGAAAAAGAGGGAGAGAGAGAGAGAGGGAGGGATAGATAGATAGAGGCAAGGAAGTACATGGGGATGGAGCACTTGGAGGAAAGCAGAAAGGGAGAGAGAGAGAGAACATTTTTGGCCGTGGATCATACATACACACATACACATACATACATACACACATACACACATACATACATACATACATACATACATACATACATACACACATACATTGGCACTTTTATTCAGTCGGGCCGAGCAAGACAGTTCTGGTTCTCGTATCCCTCACCATCACCATCACCACCACCATCACCACCACCACCACCATCATCCCCGGTAGAGACTAAGGATGCATTCTTCCGTCCGTGTCGCGTCAACTGTTCCTGCCGCGATGTCTTGCCAGGGTAGCAAAGCGGCGTCTCAATAAAAAATAAAAAAATAAAAAATCGCCCTCACCTTCGATTTCTGATTAGTAATAGAATGAGAATAACTTTCAAATCCAAAAACTTGATTAGGTTTCGAATTAGAATTATTGTATGTTATAACACTTTTGAGAGGATAATTCTAAATCTGCATTACTTTTTAAATGAATAATGTTTTTCTTTTATCTCAGTATTGATAAGTAATGCTCTAAGATATTCTGACGTCTTCGTACTACAGTAGTGGTCGCTGGATACCCCAGTGGCGCCGCCCCAAGCAGCGAGACAGCGACGGTGAGCCACAGAACAGAAATAAGGTAACGGCGCTGTTGCCTTGGGAAAAAAAAGCTGTGTAACATTGCGCTTCACGTGAAGTAAAGGTTAAGTCTGAATTAGTTAAAAGTTTAAATTAGAAATAGAATTCGACTGACTTTTTAAAGGTTTGAATTTGAATTAGAATTAAATTAACTCTTAGAATAAAGAACTCGAATGAGAATAATGATTTACTTTTTTTTTTTTTTTTACGTCGCGGACTATTGCGCCGGTAGGCTTCTTCCCGGTGGGGCCTGATGGTCGGCCCAGCCCGTTCTGGCGCATGCGAGTGTTTATAGTGGCGCCATCTTGCATTGGCTCTTGCTGCCCTCCCGGAGCTCATTTTTAATCCTATAGAATCTAGAGTCCGGATTGATGGGTGGTCTTCTGGACAGCATGTGGGTAGTTTTAAGCCACTCGGCGGCGGCTGAAAAATCCCAGCTTGGTGGCACCGGGCGGGGATTGAACTCGCGTCATCCTGAACGCGGCGCCGTCACTCTGTCGATTCAGCCACTTCGACTCCAAGTCTGTCCACCCTTCAAACCTCCTTCCCTACCACCACCACCACCACCACCGAAGCCGCCGCCACCGCCTCGACCCTCCAGAAATCGATCGGCTTTATCTTTTTCCTGCCTGGGAACGACAAACCAACCGCATCGACGCCGCGCGCTGGACCGTGAAGAATAAGTGTGACGGACCAGCGCTCACTCTTCGTGCAGCCCAACACAACACACGACGGCCCAACTTTCACACGCCACGCACGTAATTTGCCGATACTGAGGTGACCATTACGCACACATTCACACGCGTTCACTCGCCCACGCCCCCACCCTCTCACCCTGCCCGTGTGAGGAGTTATTATACTGGATGTTGAACTTACCTTTCTCTCTCTCTCTCTCTCTCTCTCTCTCTCTCTCTCTCTCTCTCTCTCCTCAGTGTTTCATCTCTCCTTGCCCTTATTTTCTCTTTTTCGTGACTCCCTGTTTCATTTCTCCCTGCCTCTCCTTCCCCTTGTCTCTCCGTGTTTCATCTCTCCCTGTTCCTCCTTCCCCTTGTCTCTCCGTGTTTCATCTCTCCCTGCTCCTCCTTCCCCTTGTCTCTCCGTGTTTCATCTCTCCCTGCCCCTCCTTCCCCTTGTCTCTCCGTGTTTCATCTCTCCCTGTCTCTCTCTACCCCTATCTTGTCTCTCCCTGTTCTACCATTCCCTGTCCCGTTTCACCCTGTCTCGTATCCCTCCCCGTCCCATTCCGTCACCCTCATTCCCATCCTTCTGCCTACGCCCCATCCCCTCCTCGCCGTCTCTCCCTCCCCGCCCCTCACGGTCGAAGGGCAGATATGTCTCTATTTATTTCTTCTCTTGGCCGGCCAGTGAGGAGTCGGTGTCACGTTGTCCATTCTGCAGACTGAGGCCCCGATGTTGTCCCCTCCACTCTTTTCCTATGTCATAAACTTTTGTCGTCCAGTGAATAGCTCCTGCCCCCTTCCCTCCCCCCTCCTCTCTTCCCGCCCTCCTCGCCCCGCCAGATGCCTTTATCGCGGCTTATCTCCTCCGCGGCGCGTGGTGGGCCCCGACGGGACTGCGCGCGGTGTTGTTTCCAAAATGTATACACGCCAGCCTTTGTGTGGAGCCCCGATGACGCGCCGCGCTGGAACGGAGAGTTACCCCCTCGCCCCCCTTCTCTCTCTCTCTCTCTCTCTCTCTCTCTCTCTCTCCTCTTTATTTCTTTACCTTTTCTTTCCATTTTCTATTTTCTTTCTTTTTTTCCTCCCTCTCTTTCTTCTTTTACACGTTATCTTCGATCACTGTCTCATCACTCGAAGACGCTCCGAGCGACTCACTGGCAGAATGGTTTGCCTTGTCTTTGGCTGGGACCACTAGTTCGAGCCTCGGTCACGGCAGTCTTTCAGTGGGAGACGTGACGCTCGTCCTTAATTTAACGCTACAAGAACCACGTGATCCGAGCTTTTAATAGTTTGGTAATTATAATTTTTTCTTCGAGCGGAACTATATGATTTGAATCCCTTATGTTGGATGCTATTTCATTTCTACCTTTGATTATTTTAATTCATTAATTTGTTTTGATATTTGTTTATCTATTTTTTTATTTATCTATTAATCTCTCTTTCAGCCGACGAGACCATAGGAGCAGCAGAAGCGCAGTAGTAGTAGTAGTAGTAGTAGTAGTGGTAGTGGTAGTATTGGTGGTATTAGTATTAGTATTAGTATAAGTAGTAGTAGTAGTAGTAGTAGAAGTAGTGGTAGTAGTAGTAGTAGTGGTAGTAGTAGTAGTAGTGGTGGTGGTAGTAGTAGTATTGGTAGTATTAGTATTAGTATTAGTGTAAATAGTAGTAGTAGTAGTGGTAGTAGTAGTAGTAGTAGTAGTAGCAGC
>NC_066559.1:318353-378353 GCF_024679095.1 Eriocheir sinensis | reverse complement strand
GTGACAGATAGTGGTAGGTGGGGACAGGGGGCTGGTGTAGGTAGAATCACACTTGAGAAACTATATTTAGGAACACATATATCTGGGACACACAAATAGTCCAAACCCAGACAACGAAGAAGATATCTGAGACTGGATAGGAATTGGACGAAGCGCTTTTGGCAGACATAGTAATACCTTAAATGAAAGTTGGGTGTTGCGGTCTATAAGTTGGAGCGTCAAGACATGGGGTCGAAAAGCCAAGGCGAGGCGGTTGGAGCCCCAGTGCCGCCGTCAGGAAGGGCATCTAGGGGGGCATTATAAGACACTCCGCCTTCTCACATCAGCTATATCTAAAAGTCAAAGAGGGGGTCAGTCGTGTTCTAATGAGTGTTTCCTTAGGTTCACGGTACAGAAGAAGGGTCAAACTACCACCAGGGCCATAAAACTACTCCTGGAAATGCCCAAAACTCCTACGAAAGCCTTGTTAAATATGGGTACTTGGGCGACGAAATGTTTAGTAATACGACCCAATGTTAGAGTCGTAGAGTAAGACAAGGAGCACAAGGGATTTCAAGTTCCGGATCCTTATCATTCTGCACAGGTATCGACAACACCATATCCTCGTGCATGCTGAGCGAGTCCATAACACCGTGGGCCAGGCCAATCCGTGACTCCGCGGTATTCTTGCAAGGACCGTTGGCGTACTGGCCTGTGTACTCTGGGACGAATGAGAGGTAATATCATAAATTGAACCTGGTGGTGGTGACTTACGACAGGTGTGGGTGGTGGTGGTGATGGTAGAAGTGGTGGTGGTGGTGGTGGTTCCTCTGTGTACCTGTTTATCGGAGCAGCAGCGGCAGGTCGATATTCACCGTACTCAGCTGTGATCCATGGCTCTCACGCAAGCCCTGCCCCTCCCCCTCCCCCTTCCCCCCCCCCCCCACATCATAAGAACATAAGAACATAAGAACGCAGGAGTCTACAAGAGGCAGGTAGGCCTTTACGAGGTAGCTCCTCCTCCTCTATCCTGACTATCCCCGAGCCTTAGTCCTCCTCCCCTCTACCCTCTCTTTAACATTCTTTGCTCTACGTTTTTCCTTTTGGAGACTCGTTACATTATGTTATTTTATTTTGTTTTCTGTTACTGTTGCGTCTTTCTTTCTGCAGACTCCTTGTATTGTGTTTTTCTTTTCTTTGCTTAACGCTCTCTCTCTCTCTCTCTCTCTCTCTCTCTCTCTCTCTCTCTCTCTCTCTCTCTCTCTCTCTCTCTCTCTCTCTCTCTCTCTCTCTCTCTCTCTCTCTCTCTCTCTCTCTCTCTCTCTCTCTCTCTCTCTCTCTCTCTCTCTCTCTCTCTCTCTCCTCTCTCTCTCTCTCTCTCTCTCCCTCACTCACTCCTGTTACTCTCTCCTTCCTTCTTCTCCTCTTTGTACTCTTTAAACTCCCCCTGTGCCTCTTCTTCTTTTCATTTTTTCCTCCTTCTCTTACTCCTATATCTTCCTCATTCTCTTGCCTTTCCTCCTCCTCCTCCTCCTCCTCCTCCTCCTCCTTCTCTTTTATTTACTCCAAGGCAAAGAGAAGAAAGCACAGAGATAAGATGGAGAGGAATATTAGAAAAGAGATGCATGGGAGATTAAGAGATGGGAGGAGGGAGGAGGGAAAAGAAATGTGGGAGATTACAAGAAAGAGGTAGAGGAGGAGAGTAGAGTAAAAAAGAGAAGAGGGAGAAGAGGAGAATGTGAGATTACAAAGAAAAAGGTAGAGGAGGAGAGTAGATTAAACGAGAGAAGAGGGAGAAGATGAAAGGACTGAGATTGCAAGAAAGAGATAAGAGGGAAGAGAAAGTATAGAAGAAGGTAGATAAGCGGAAAGGGAAAGAGTGAAGAGGAAAGAAGAGGAAGGGAAGGAATATAGAACTGTAAAGGAAAGGAAAGTAAAAAAAATATATGAAAGTTATGACAAAAAAGATACAGAAAGGAAGAATAAGGATAAAGAAATGGAGAGTGAAACAGAGACGAAGAGAAGAGAGAAAAGCAGAGATGAAAGGAAATGAGAGGAGTGGAAAGAAATGAAAAGGAAGGGAGGGAAACGAAGGAGAGGAGAGAAGAGAGAACTGCGTTAGGAGGGAGAGAGGGAGAGGGAGAGGGAGAGAGGGAGAGAAGCTGGATAGGTCGAGAGTGAATATTGGAGGGAGGGCAGGCGAGGTGAAGCCCCGCCCTCCCTGGTGACATTATGAGAGAGAGAGAGAGAGAGAGAGAGAGAGAGAGAGAGAGTATCAGATTTTTTAGTATGATTATTTTTTCTTTTACCTGAAGAAGAGTTAAGGAATGTCTTTTTCTTTTCCATTTTTGAATCATTCCTTCACGTCGAGCTTATTTTCTTTCCCTTTTTTTGAGCTGCACTTCACCTGCCATCATATTTATCCGAGCGCCGGTTTTTTTTTTTATTATTATTATTATTATTATTATTATTATTATTATTATTTTTTTTACGTCGCGGCCTATTGCGCCGGTATGGTTCTTTCCGGTGGGGGCTGATGGTCGGCCCAAGGCTTCTTCCCGGTGGGGCCTGATGGTCGGCCCAAGGCTTCTTCCCGGTGGGGCTTTCTTCCCTCCCTTCCAATCACTCATCTCTTCCTTTGAATTTCTCCCTTCGTCCCTCCCTTCATCTCTCCCTCCCTCCCATCGTCCCTCCCTCCCATCTCCCTATTCATTCCTTGCGTCCCTTTCTTCTTTGCACCTTCCTCGCCTTCTTCTACCTCCCGCTCCATCTAAATGTTCACTAGGTCAGTTTCAACGCCATGGTAGCCGTATAGCAACTGTCTCTTAGGTTTAGGACAGACCACCTAGTTAGGGCCTATGTGGTCTGGTTATCTATGCAATTCTATGTAATGTAGTTCTCTTTCCCTTCCTCGCCTGAGACCTCCTTTGCTGTCCCTTTTCCTCCCTTCCAGCCTCTCTTCCCTCTCTCTGACATTTTATTTTTGTCCCCCTCTCCCTCCTTCCCATCATCCCTCTCTCTCCCTCCTTCCCATCATCCCTCTCTCTCCCTCCTTCCCATCATCCCTCTCTCTCCCTCCTTCCCTTTTTCTATCCCTCTCCTCTCCCTTTTCGTTCATTGCATCCCTTCCTCGCCCTCTTCTACCTCCCCTTCTTCGTTTGGGGCCTCCTTTGCTGTCACTGCCCCTCCCTTCCATCCCCTTTGACTTTCTCCCTTCCTTCCTTCCTCCATCCATCCCTCCCTCTCTCATTCCCACCGGCACTAAAACATTCATTACCTTGCAAATTCCACCGACCTTCCCTTTGGATTTCCCTCGGTGCTCCTCTCATTTCCTCTCTCCGTCTCTCGCATTCTCGCCAACTCAGACCAGAACCCCTTTTTCTTCATGCCGCCAAAGAAAACGCGACTTCCTCAGACAGAACCAGGAGTTAACATCATATTTCGGGTTCTTTTCGAGGGTTTAGCGGGGTTTCGAAGGGTTCAGTGTTTGCATATGAAGCCGAAGTCATGGCCAGTGATCGGGTGTCTTTGTTTCCCGCCCATATGGAGTGGAGAGGAGGGAGGGAAAGGGGGGAGAGGAGGGAGTGAAGGGGGAAGGGGAGAGAGGACGGAGGGAAGGGAGGGAGGGAGGGAGTGAGGGGACGATCAAAATTGTAAACCCATTTCACAAAACAAACTCGTGCCCGCCCGTCCGCCGTCCCCGAAGAGCCGCACATATTGGATTATTCAAACTATGTGACGAGGCGAGCAGCTGTTCGGACTGGTGTGTGTGTTTGGGGTGTGGGGGTGATGGTGGTGAGCTTCTATGAAAACTTGGTGCTGTTTTTTGGTCTTAATTTGCACACTTTCCTCTAACTGTCCATCACTCCTTTATACATTTGGGGGTTCTGTTATAGTTCTGGCACACTCATAACTCATCCCATCTTGCTCTTTCTATCATCGTTTCTTCAAGTACGTGTGTAAGTGAAATCGTCAACTTAAACCCCGTAGACTCTCACGAAAGAAGAAGCCTCGACACTGTGGGCCATATCCTCAAACATCCCGGGGCTCACACACTCACATTTGATTAGGCTTTGGTGGAGGTCGTGTGAGTATTTCCACTGGTCGTTGCATGAGCCTAGCGGTGGTCTGACAAGGCTTCTGTACCATGGCAAGGGCAAAGGAGAGCTAGGAAATAGGAAGGGAGAGGCAGGGAATGGGAGGAGAGGAGACTTTGGTGGAGGTCGTGTGAGTATTTCCACTGGTCGTTGCATGAGCCTAGCGGTGGTCTGACAAGGCTTCTGTACCATGAATGTGATACCACTCATAAGGACCCGACTAATCTCCCTCGTGGCCTTTGGGAATAGTTGTTGTGGAAGCCGAAAGAGTCTAAAAATACTGTCATATAGAATTTTGCTCCATTGGAAGGAAGGAAAGAGAAGAGGAAGGGGGATAAGGAGGCAAGGGCAAAGGAGAGCTAGGGAATAGGAAGGGAGACGCAAGGAATGGGAGGAGAGGAGAGGAAAGGAAGAGGAAGGGGTACATGGAAGCAAGGGAAAGGAGAGGGAACAGGAAGGGAGAGACATGGAAAGGGAGGAGAGGAGAGGAAAGGAAGAGGAAGAAAAGGGCGACTTAAAGAAAAAGGGAAAGTAAATAGGAATGAAATAACAGATGAAGGGAAAGAGTGACGGGAGGTGGAGGGAAAAGAAGAGGGAAGGTTGAGGGATAGAGTGCGTGGAGAGAGAGAGAGGTAGGAGAGAGAAGGATAGGGGAGGAAAGATTGAGGGGAGGGTGAGAGGGAAAGATGTGAGGCAAGAGGAAACGGGAGGGAATGAGGAGAGAAGAGGAAAGGAGGGAGTGAGGGAACGATAGAGAAGAGGAATGGAAGGGTGGGAGATAGAAGGGAAAGGGAATGCATGAGAGGAATGAAAGAGGGGCGAGCGATTGAAAGGAACGAGAAAGAGAAAAAGAGAGGAAGGGGTGAGGGAATGGTGATGAGGGGTGAGAGGGGGTGAGGGGAAGGGGAGAGGAGGGTGAGGGGGGAGATAATCAGGTTAATTCCCTCCCCTCCCTTGCCATCTGTCGCGGTGCCTCCCTCCACACCTGTCTTCCTCTCTCCTCCTCCTCCTCTTCTTCTTCTTCTTCTTCTTCTTCTTCTTCTTCTTCTTCGTCTTCGTCTTCTTCTTCTTCTTCGCCTTCGTCTTCTTCTTCTTCGTCTTCGTCTTCGTTTTCGTCTTCGTCTTCGTCTTCTTCTTCATCTTCTTCTTCTGATTCTGTTTCTTCTTCTTCTTCTTCTTCTTCTTCTTCTTCTTCTGCTTCTGCTTCTGCTTCTGCTTCTTCTTCTTCTTCTTCCATTACCATCATCATCGACATAATCTTTGCCCTTCCTCTAATTTCCCTTCGCTTCATACTTTTTTTTTCCTCTCCTTTCATACTTTTATTTCCTCCTTTGCACACTCATCATCTCCTCCTTTGCCCTCATTACGTTTTCTTTATAATATTTCTTTTTTTCCTTCTCTCTTTTCTTTCTTTCTTATTTTCTTTTTTTCTTTCTCTGTTCATTTTTTTCTCATTCTTTCTATCTGTCTGTCTGCCTGTCTCTCTCTCTCTCTCTCTCTCTCTCTCTCTCTCTCTCTCTCTCTCTCTCTCTCTCTCTCTCTCTCTCTCTCTCTCTCTCTCTCTCTCTCAACTCCCCAAGGTTTTCGTGGAGTGGAAAATCGATCTGCAGGTGCCAAGGGTCGATAAAGAGGGGAGGAAGAGGGGAGGAAGAGGGGAGGAAGAGGAGGAGGAGGAGGAGGAGGAGAGAGAGAGAGAGAGAGAGAGAGAGAGAGAGAGAGAGAGAGAGAGAGAGAGAGTAATTAGTCACGGTGAAAGTTATGTTGTCCCCTCTTAGAACACACACACACACACACACACACACACACACACACACACCGTCTACTTTTTTTTCTTTTCTTTCTTTCAATGTCTGTCTGTTTTTCTCTTTAATCTTCCTTCACTGTCTGTTTTTTTCTTTATCTTTTCTCTCTGCCTTGTTGTTGTTGTTGTTGTTGTTGTTGTTGTTGTTGTTGTTGTTTAATCTCACCCTTTTCCTTTAATTTTCCTCCATTCACTGTTTGTCTTTTTTTTTCGTCTTCAATCTTCCTCAATTCAGTGTCTTTTTTTCTTAAGTTTTCCTCCCTTCACTGTCCGTATGTTTGTTTTCTTTAATATCTCTCTCTCTCTCTCTTCACTGTCTTCATTTTTCTGTAATCTTTCTCTCTGTCTTTATTTTTGTCTAATCTTCCTCCCTCCACTTTGTTTTCGTTTCTTTGATCTACCTGTTTTCACTGTCTGTATGTTTTTTTTTCTTCTTTAAAGGGAAAGAAGGAAGAGAAGGAAAGTGGTAGAGGAGATGGAAAGGAAATAGGAGAAGGAAGGGAGGGGAAAAGGGAAGGAAGAAGTGTGTTTTATAAATGTTTTCTCCCTTCGCTATCTTTTTTTCTCTTTCATCTTTCTCCTTTCAGTGTCAGTCGTGTTTTAAAAGAGAGCACTCGGGCGTTTTCTAAAGTTCATTTGGTGAGTAGCTCAGTGCATGGTCCTCAAACTCTCAACCGATGTACCTCTTGAAGTATACTGGTGCTGGCCGCGTACTCCCAACTCATATTTTTCTTTAGTAGAGAAATCAGCTTAACCAGGTAGCTGCGGGGATCATGTTTCTTAATGGTCCCTCTAAGCGAGAAAAATGAGAAAAAATCATCACTCACGCAAACCATTTCATAATATATATCAACGCATTTGTGATCAGTTTATGCATCATCTATTTTGGGGGGTTTATATCATGGCAAAAATGTGGCCCGTCGCTGCTACACGGTAAAGCCACAAATTTGGCCCGTCGCTGCTACCGGGTTAAGGATAATTAAAATAAAACCAACAAAAAGCCCACTAAGTACTGCTCCTATAAAACAAAGTAGAGATGAGTGGCAATAAGATAACCCAATTTCGGATAGTGAGGTGAACTGATACTCCTCTCTTAAAGGAAGGGTAAAGCAGAAACACAGTCCATTCAGTTGGTTCAGTGGTTAACCTATAGAAGAGACCACATGACAAGCGCAAAGAGTTCTGGCGGTAAGAGAGCCGGGGAGGACACGTATTTTTAATTTTTTTTTACAGCAGAGGAGTCAGTTCAAGGGCATAAAAAAAGGTAACAAATGTAAAAAAAAAAGCCCGCTACTCACTGCTCCTAAAAAGAGTTAGAGGAGTGGCCGAAAGATAGGTCAATTTCGGGAGTAGAGGTGTCCTGATACCCTCCTCTTGAAAGAGTTCCAGAATTCCAGAGTTTACCAGCGTGAGGGATGAAAGAGTGAAGATGCTGGTTAACTCTTGCGTAAGGGATTTGGACAGTAAAGGGATGAGCTTGAGTAGAAAGTCGTGTGTGGCGAGGCCGCGGGAGGGGGGGAGGCATGCAGTTAGCAAGTTCAGAAGAGCAGTCACCGTGAAAATATCGATAGAAGATAGAAAGAGAGGCAACATGGCGGCGAAATTTAAGAGGTTGAAAACTATCAGTAAGAGGAGAGCTGATGAGACGTATAGCATTAATGGGCTTATGTTCGATAGATTTAGATTCAACAAAGACATAGGCAAGGCATGGTTCACTAATGGAGTGGTGGATGAAAGGAACAGGCTTGGCAGTCATGTAGTGAGTGGCAGTATGATAGAGATCTTCACGAAAAGTTTAGATAAATTCATGTGTAGTGAGGATATGTGAGGTTAAGATTAGAGGAGCTGCCCTGTATAGCTCTACCAGCCTCTCGCAGACTCCTTATGTTCTTACCTTCTTATTAACCTTAAAATCGGCCCCTTCCCTGGTACCATCGCGCATCTGAAGTGCATGGATTACCTACCTTCTTATTAACCTTAAAATCGGCCCCTTCCCTGGTCCCATCGTGTGAACTGCGTGGATTACTGCACTAAACAGCTATTCTCAAACACGCAGTTCACCCCTGAAATTCCTGTCGAGTACCTGAGAATTCTTTGTCCAGTGAGACTTGCCCTCGTAACCTGACTAACCTAGGAGCAGCGAGTAGCGGGCTTTTTTTATTATTGTTTCCTTTTTTTTGTGCCCTCGAGCTGTCTCCTTTGTTGTAAAAAAAAAAAATTAAAGTATTTGTGACGGCAGGACTTTTGAAGTGTGCATTAGAGTGATTTAGTGTGTAAGTGTTTGTGTCAGTGTGTCAGGTGTCAGTATGTGGGGATGTATTTATGTCAGTATTTGTGTTATTATGAGTGTGTCAGTATGTGCTTGTCGTTATGTGTACCATGTATGTGTATGTGTGTGTCAGTATGTGGGGATGTATTTATGTCAGTATTTGTGTTATTATAAGTGTGTCAGTATGTGCTTGTCGTTATGTGTACCATGTTGTGTATGTGTGTATTGTGTCAGTATGTGTCAGTATGCATGTGTTCTTATGTGCTGCCATGCATAGGCTGTCTGGCATCCTGGAGTCTCCGTATACCGCTGTGTGTCCTTCTGTATCCTTGAGTATCAATGAATGTGTATGAATGCAGCCGTGTGTATCTGCGTCTGTCTGTAGTACACATTACTCCTGCATATCGTCACCCTCATGAAATAATCGCCTAAGTCATTTTTCAGCGATTTCCAGGTTTTTGTCTACATCAATTTTTTAACACGTGACGCCCGATTTTGTATAGTTGCCTTCGTCATTCAGGGTTTGAGGGTTCTAGAATTGGCCTTTTCATTTCTGCCTAAATATTAAGCCAAATGAGATAATGGCAGTTCTTTTCCTGTTTCCTGTAAAGTAGAAAACATTGACTTAGGCGGTCTGCTTACGAAGTTTTTATTTTTATTTTTACAACAAGGGAGGCACCTCAAGGGCACACACACACACACACACACACACACACACACAAAAGCCCGCTACTCGCTGCTCCTAAAAAAGAAACAAAGGAGGTGGCCGAAAGCAAGATCAAATAGGTGACGATATTGACAGCAACAATCCCTTGATAAACTTGGCAGAGAGGAATTTCAGATCACCTTCGTAAAGGCTTCGTTACGACTCGAAACGTCCAGTGTAATACTTACAATAAAGGCAAACGTTTTTCTCGCAGACAAAGAAACGTGCGGAAAGGACGACTGAACGAAGAAGAAAACTAACTATGAATACAAAGATCATTGCACTTGTTGGAAGGCTTTCGTTAAAAACTCATATATATATTTTTTTTTAATCACTAGTGTTGGGTGAGGTGATGCTGGTGGTGGTGGTGGTGGTAGGGGGGGGGGGCAGAGGCGTGGCGGGTGACAGGTGTGTGGGAGGTGTGGTGGTGTGGCAGGTGTGGGAGGTGTGATGGTGGGGTAGTGAGACAGGTGTGATGGAGGTGTGGTGATGAGACAGGTGTGGGAGGTGTGGTGGAGGTGTGGCAGGCGTTGGGTGTGTCACAAGGTTCTGGTTGTGGTTGGGGCGATGGGTTTTGCTAAGGTTAGTCGTATTGCTGTGTGCCGGGTTGTGCTGGGGTGATGTGGCTGGTTGTCGGGGTGTTTGGGAGTATAATGAGGTGTCTAGCGGTGGGGTGTTCCGTGCCGCGGGATGTGTTCCGTCGCGGGGCGTGTAGTGTCGCGGGGTGCAGCGCCGCGGCACACTCCAGACTCCCCAAGGACTCACGGCTCATAAAGTTGCAGCCGAGGCCCCGCGGCCTTCCATTCCTCCCTCCCTTTGTCCCTCCCCTCGGCCCTGGCGGCACTGCTCCCCTCCCTGCCCTCACGCCTCCCCTCAGGCGTGCCCGGGGCGGCGCCGCCAAAGCCCCTTCAGGAGGCGCCAGGCCGTGGCGGAGCCCCGGCCCCTGCCCAGGGAACAACACGGTGTAATATTCATAACGCAGGAGACCCAAGATAACAGGCGGTCGAGATGGCACCACCGACAGGGGACAGCAGCGAGGCGCCGGCCGCCAGGATTGGCCCGGCGGTCCCGAGGGGCGGGACTATTGATCGGCGGCGGCCGCTGAGTGGCGGAGGGCGGCGGAATGGCCTCAGTCGGGTCGTGGCGCCAGCTGGGAGGGCGAGGAGTGGTGTGTGTTGTCCCGCCGTCCGCCTGGAGTGCCGCACCGAGGCACCATGAAGCCCGACAAGCCCGCCCTGGACAGGGACATCCTGCGTGCCCGCTGCGCCAAGCCCCTCAAGGCGACCCTGCAGCCAGCAGCCTCCTCCTCGGCCTCATCCTCATCCTTGGCTTCGTCCTCTTCTTCGGCCTCGTCCTCTGAGGCGTCTTCCAGCTCAGAGGGTGCCGGGGCGACCCCCGCCGAGGCCTCCGGGGCCGAGGAGGGCCGCGGAGCTGAGATGCGGCTGTACCTGGACAAGCTACGTGAGTTGGTGCCCGGCATGCCCCGCACCGGCAAGCTGTCCCGCGTGCGCCTCATCCACTCCGCCATCGACTACATCACGGACCTGCAAGAGGCCCTGGAGGCACGCACCCGCCGCAAGCTGCGGGACAAGCAGGGGCAGCAGCCCCGCCCGCCCCTCGCTGCCCTGCCCCCAGCCCAGGTAGAGGCCAACACACAACGCGCCTCGCCGCTCTCCGAGACCTCCTCCAACAGGCTGCCGCCCTCCGCCAGCGACAGGCACCCACCGCTGCCCATGGAGCTCGGCGCCGCAGCGATCCTCACCCTGGGCGCTGCCAGCACCAGCAGCCTCGCCAGCAGAAACACCAGCACCAGCGGCGGCAGCAGCAGCAGTAACAACACCAGCAGTAACAGCGGTGACAACGGCAGCAGCAGTAGCGGAGGCTGCAGCAGTGGCAGTGGCAGTAGTAGTAGCGGCAGCAGCAGTAGTGGCAGGGGCAGCAGCAGCAGCAGCAGCAGCAGTGTGAGGGCACCGCTGCTACCGTCCGTACCGGGGCCGCCGCAGGACCCGTGTTAGCAGGGGCTCGGGAGGACACGAGCATGACTCTCCGCCGCCACCCGTGGGTCCCGCTGACGGGGACACGCCCGCT
This sequence comes from Eriocheir sinensis, assembly GCF_024679095.1. Taxonomy (NCBI): domain Eukaryota; kingdom Metazoa; phylum Arthropoda; class Malacostraca; order Decapoda; family Varunidae; genus Eriocheir; species Eriocheir sinensis. Next base: position 367,413 of record NC_066559.1, on the reverse strand, counting down.
GAGGCCTCGCCGCGTTCTCCTTACCGGGCCTGAAGCTGCCCCACCCACACGGGGCACGGCTAGACACGGGCAGGGCCCTGCACGCCACCCGGGGCCTGGCAGATCCACCCTTGACCTGCTTCTTGCGGGATGATATGGAACCACGAATACCTCGCCGCCTTGGACCCGCGGAGTCCTGCAGGATACCCTGAGACGTTCCGGAATGCCGCCCTTTCGACAGCCGCGTCCCCAGACCCAGCCACCGCCGGGTCACACAACCCTGGAAGACCACTGGCCCGTCCTCGCTGCCCCTAGACGCGAGTGTCCCGTGGAAGCCGCCGCCGTGCTGGGCGTCACGCGTGTTCTGCGAGGCTCTGGAGGAGTGTTGCCTCTGGAGTCCCCACACACCAACGCCGAAGGGCAAGAACCATGGGGAAATTCATCACCTGTGTGTGTGTGTGTGTGTGTGTGTGTGTGTGTGTGTGTGTGTGTGTGTTTTGAGCGTAATGACTAACACGGTGACTTATGGATACTCGTGGAGATTGTGCGTGTGTGTTATTTTGCAAACAGAAATATTCATTGAAAACAAACAGGTGCTCGCCAGGAGAGAGTCACCTCGATGGCTGAGTGCTGGGATGACCAAGTGCTGCTGCGGTGAATGTGATGGCTGTCATGATGGTGAGGGCGACAGCCATAGTGGTGATTGTGAGGATGGTGATAACAGCCGTGAAGATGGTGAGAGTGATGAAGTGCCAAGGCGACCGCAGATTGGTGATGTAAAATGAGGTAGTTTATTGTGGAGATGGTGGTGATGGTGATGGTGGTGATGGTGAAGGCAGTGGTGGTGATGGACGAAAATGATGATGGCAGTGACGAGGATAGTGGTGAAGATAGTGAAATGGAGTTGGAGTGAGAGGAGGAGGAAATGGAGGAAAAGGACGAGGAGGAGGTGGAGGAGAAGGAAGATTACCGGATGAAAAAGGAAAAGGAAGAAGAAGAAAGAGAAGAAGAAAAAGAAAGAGAAACGGAAGAAGAAGAAGAAAAAGAAGAAAAGTAGAAGTCAACAAAGAAGAAAAAGAAGGAATGGAGGCAAAGCTGATGATTAGGAAGATGATAAGGAGGAGACGAAGAAGGAGGAGGAGGAGGAGGAGGATAGAGAAGAAGAAAAAAAGCATTGAAATTCGGACTAGGTGTTGAATAAGAAGCAATGTTAGAGTAAGAGGTTGAGTCTAGGGAGGTGATGACGTGGTGGTGGTATAGGCGATGGTGTGGGGGGGGGTAGAGGCGATGGGGGGGGGGGGGTAGAGGCGATGGTGGGGGTGGTGGTGGTGGTGGCAGTCTCATGTTGCTTGCTTTCAGGAGGAGTAAGTAGCGGGCTTTTTTTTTATATTTTTCTTTACGCCCTTGAACTGTCTCCTTAGCTGTGAAAAAGAAAAAAAAACATACCAAGGGACACACACACACACACACACACACACACACACACACACACACAAACACACACACACACACTAACACTAACACACAATAATTTAGGGATTCAGTTCAAACCAGTCATATACACGTTCAGTTTCTTATTTTGTACATCGAAAGACAACACAGCTACCGTCAAAACAGAAGCCAAACTGCCGGCCAAACACTTCTCTCATAAACACGTGTGCTTCCTCTCCCCCTCTTTTAAACACAGCCACAGAGGCGATGTCAGCTAAACCCCGAAGCACTGGCAGGCATCATAATTCATCTGTGATCCGTGCAGGGAGGATACTGAAAACAATGTGGTAATACTGTAACATCAAGAGAAGATGGCGCCACTATAAACACCTGCCTGCGCCAATATGGGCTGGGGCCGACTACCATCCAGGCCCCTCAAGCAAGCCTACCGGCACTATAGGCGTCCCACAGCTTGCTACAGACCCATTTAAGAAATAGTAAAGTCCTAACCAAAGGTATCAGAACACCTCTTCTCATGTAATTGAGTGCTCTTTCGGCCACCTCTTCGGATTCTTTACAGGAGCAGCGAGTAGCGGGCTTTTTTTTATTGTTTTCTGTTTTGTGTGTGCCCTTGTGCTGTCTCCTTTGCTGTAAAAAAAAAAGTATTTCCAGACTTCATGATGGCAGGCAAAGAAGGTTCAGAATACCCAACATACGCCTCACATGTATCATTAAACATTGTGTTACGGATCGTTAAAAAAGTAAGTTTAGTTCTCCAACTGTTATACAACACCACAATACGATTTCACGATATGACGTGTTGGATATTTTGGGTCGTATCATAAAACATTTCGCCGCCCAAGAACATATATTTGACAAGGCTTTCGTAGGAGTTGTGGGCATTTCCAGGAGTAGCTTTATGGGCCAGTCTTACAGTCCAGTACAGCACGTTTGTAAGCTCCCCAACCAAACACGAAACACGACGAAAATTCCTTGTATAGTGTTTTTATTTCACATTTGTTATCTTTTTTTATGCCCTTGAACTGACTCCTCTGCTGTAAAAATAAAAAAAAACACTATACAAGGAATTCTCGTCGCGTTTTGTGTTTGGTTGGGGAGCTTACAAACGTGCTGTACTGACCCTGGTGGTAATGTGACCCTTCTTCTGTATCGTGAACCTCAAGAAACACTGATTAGAACCCGACTGACCCCCTCTTTGACCTTTAGAAGTAGCTGATGTGAGGAGCGAGTGTCTTAGAATACCGATCTCAGTCTTTCGTGTGTTTATATGTGAGCAGGCAGCAGCTGGCACGTAGGCTGTACCTATAACCTCTGTGCTACTTATGACAGCTGAAGTTCATCCTTTCAAGACAACTCTCCATCCGAAATTGATCTCCCTTTTGTCCACTGAGTCTACTCCCTCTCTTTGCTTATGCAGGAGCAGTGATTAGCGGCCCTTTTATTTCTTCTCTGTTTATTGCCATTGAGCTGTTTCCTTTACTGTGATAGCAAACCTGTACTCACAAGATGGTAAACACTACAACACTATACAGTATCCATATAGCAGCGAGAGTATATTACTGAAGCTTCCGTAGAGAGATGCATGAGAGGCTGATTGCGTATTATGAGATATTTCGCCGCCCAAGAACACATATTTGACAAGGCTTTCGTAGGAGTTGTGGGCATTTCCAGGGGTAGTTTTATGACCCTGGTGGTAGTCTGACCCTTCCTCTGTATCATGAACCTAAAGAAACACTCATTAGAACCCGACTGATCCCCTCTTTGACCTTTAGAAATAGCTGATGTGAGATGGCAAAGTGTCTTGTCATACCAACCTAAAACATCCGAGAATCACATCGTCTGAATACCGTTGTCATTACAGGGCCAGACAGCAGTGCCTTCCAATATAGCACTACAGAAAGGTGAAAGAAGTGTGCAACAGACTGAAATGTCCACTTTTATTTATTTCACTTACTGTTGGTCTCCTCTTTATCATAATGTCATATCTTCAAGAGTCCCATAGAACTTCTACACTCTGACACATTCTATGCAGGCGCAGTATAGACGGTGCCTGAATGCGTTAACCCCTCCCCTGCGATTGCCACGGATTTAGCCTTCACTGGTAGCCTGGAAACATACACTCCCAGGTCATTCTCTGCCTCTGTGGTGGATAGTGGAGTGTTTCCCATGTGGTATTGGTACGCTGGATATCCCTTCCCTGGTAGCCTGGTAACATACACTCCCAGGTCTTTCTCTGCCTCTGTGGTGGATAGTGGAGTGTTTCCCATGTGGTATTGGTACGCTGGATATCCCTTTCATTCTCTGCCTCTGTGGTGGATAGTGGAGTGTTTCCCATGTGGTATTGGTACGCTGGATATTCCCTCCCAATGTGCAGGACTTTATATTTTTCTTCACTGAATTGTAGCAGCCACTTTTTGTTCCATTCCTGTAGCTTGGTGAGGTCTGACTATAGGAAATCCGCAGTCAAAGGGTTAAAAGGAATGTTTGGAGAGAAAAAATGTATTGTTCTTGAGTTGTAAAAGGGAAAAAAATCGAAGTAACAGTAATTTATGAGTAATATTCTCTTTGCGTCCTGTTGCCTAACCCTCAACCCAAAACAGTGCTCGAGGAAGAAATAGAAAGTCATTTAAATCATATAAATTACTCCGATTATTTTAATATTTGCAAGGACAGCGATGCAAGTGTGAAATGTATGTCTCTCCCCTGCATTAGTCAGCCAGCTTTTTTTTTTACAACAAAGGAGACAGCTCAAGGGCACACAAAAAAAGGAAACAATAATAAAAAAAAGCCCGCTACTCGCTGCTCCTAAAAAGAATCCAAAGAGGTGGCCGAAAGAGAGATCAATTTCGGGAGGAGAGATAGATGCATGAGTTAATCAACCTGGAAGCAGCGACGGGTCAAATTTGTGGCTTTACAGTGTAGCAGCGACGGGTCAAATTTGTGGCTTTACAGTGTAGCAGCGACGGGCCAAATTTGTGGCTTTACAGTGTAGCAGCGACGGGCCAAATTTGTGGCTTTACCGTGTAGCAGCGACGGGTCAAATTTGTGGCTTTACCGTGTAGCAGCGACGGGTCAAATTTGTGGCTTTACCGTGTAGCAGCGACGGGTCAAATTTGTGGCTTTACAGTGTAGCAGCGACGGGCCAAATTTGTGCCATGATATAAACCCCCCAAAATAGATGATGCATAAACCGATCACAAATGCGTTGATATATATAATGAAATGGTGTGTGTGAGTGATGATCCCCGCAGGTACCAGGCTAATCTACTGGTTGACTTGACATTAGTGACCAGGTTCAATGCATGACAGAAATCGTGCACTGGTTGACTCAATTTGGTGACTGGTTGAACCCAAGCGTGACAACCTTGATTCGATGCAAGAGTGAAGAAAAGGCGGGTCGACTACTGCGTTAGCCTCTTAGATGCATTTGCTAATTATATTCTTTGATAACAAAATACCCTTGCCCTTAAATTGACATACTAGAATTGCCATCATCTGTAAAGGATTAAGAGGCCCCTTGAGCGAAAACTGTTAACAATATTTTTTTTTTTCTGGTGTTTATAGATAAGGTGTTTTATCTTTCCCAGTGGTGTTCTGTCGGTCAACTTCAAGATAGTTGTTGGCACGCATTTGTTTTTACATCGACGTGTCGGTGAAATATTTACGCTTGAAGTGAATATGATAGCGAATGTCCAGCTCCGATCCAGGTGTTCCCTTCCTTACTGACCCGCCTCTTTTTGGATGGGAAGGAAACTTTTATTGTAGTCTACTGTGCTGCATACATACATACATACATACATACATACATATACACACACACACACACACACACACACACTCAATCCATATGTTAAGTGCAGACAGGCATGAACAGATGTACTATTTCTCTCTCTCTCTCTCTCTCTCTCTCTCTCTCTCTCTCTCTCTCTCTCTCTCTCTCTCTCTCTCTCTCTCTCTCTCTCTCTCTCTCTCTCTCTCTCTCTCTCTCTGTGGCACACCAAGGGCCAGAACGTCGCTCGGGCGGGTGTCATAACAACAAAAATCGATCTCTTCTGTTTGTTGGCTTCGGCGGGAGGAAGGAAGGGAGGGAAAGGGGAGAGGGAGAGGGAGAGGGAGTCGGGTTGTGATGGGAAGGAAAACTGTGGTGGTGATGGGGAGGGGGGGGGGAGGGGGGGGAGGTATTGGGTGGTGAGTGAACAAGCTAAGAAGAATGGTGCTGGTTGTGGTGGTGGTGATGGGGGGCGGGGGGGGGGGGGGGCTGTATAAATAAAATGGGAGGTTATTTATGGGGTGAGTAAGTGATGGGGTGCATGGTAAAATGAGGTGATGGTGGGGGTGGCTGTATAGGGTTCGTGAAGGTTAAAAATGGGAGAGGGGAGGTTACGGGGTGGGGTGAAGGAGTGAAGTATGATGGGGTGATCGGAGGTGAAGTGGAAGAGGGGAGATTAGGTGGTGAGGTGCGGGATGAAAGGAAAGTTTGGGTGATTTTAGTGGAGTGGAAGAGGGGAGGTTAACGTGGTGGGGTGAAGGGGTGGAGTATGATGGGGTGACTTGAGGGGGAATTGAATTTGAATGGGAAAGGGGAGGTTATGTGCTGGGGTGAAGGGGTGATTGGAAGTGAAATGAAAGAGGAAGGCTAGGTGGTGGGGTGAGGGGTGAAGTGTGTTGCGGTGATTAGAAGGGGAATGAAAAAAAAAAGGGAGAGGAGATTACATGGTGGGGTGAAGGATTGGAAGGTCAGTGGAAAAAAATATAGGGTGATTACTTATTGGGGTGCCGGGGTGAAGGGGTGAAATGATGGCACGTCAGGATGAAGGAAGGCAAAGGGAAGCTGCTTATTAGGGTGTTGGGGTGACGGGGTGGAGGGGTGGAATGATGGCACGTCAGGATGAAGGAAGGCAAAGGGAAGCTGCTTATTAGGGTGTTGGGGTGACGGGGTGAAGGGGTGAAATGATGGCACGTCAGGGTGAAGGAAGGCAAAGGGAAGCTGCTTTTTTAGGGTGTTGGGGTGACGGGGTGACTTGTAGCAGTGAAGATGATTTTGGAGGCATGAAAGAAAGAAAAAAAGGAAAAAAAAAGCCAGTTTGTGTTATCGTTGTGAATGGTTTACTGAGGTACATATTTTCGTAAGGAGGGTAAATGGATGAAACAAAGGAAGATAAAAGTAGATAAAGGAAAACTACTTTATTTTAAATGTACTGTTTTGTATAATGTAAAAAGGAATCATAAAGGCGATAAGCTTATTTATATGTTTCATGAAAATAACTCTGAAGGCCTGTTCGAAGGGCTCTTTAAAACCCTGTCTCCATATGCAAAGAAAGCAGTTTATAATATATTTCTTTACCTAATGCAGACGAACTTTTATACATTATTCTTATATACAACAACAGGAACAGGAAGGAACCTTGTGTCCTTCAATGCCTCAAAAACTCAATTTCTCCACCTATCAACTCGACACAATCTTCCAAACACCTATCCCCTATGCTTCGACAACACTCAGCTGTCACCTTCTTCAACACTAAATATCCTCGGTCTATCCATAACTCAAAATCTTAACAGGAAACTTCACATCTCGTCTCTCACGCCCTTGAACGCCCTCTTCTGTAAAAAACAACAACAACAACAACGATGGAAGCAAGTCACTGAAGGTTATACAATTAAATAACGTAGATAAAAAAAGAAAAACCATAACTAGCTTTTATATATCAACTATTGTACCACCACCTACATTACCAGCAACCACCACCACCACTACCACCACCACCACCACCTTCACCACCACCACATCCACCGCCACCACCATCACCACGTCCACAAGAGCAAACACCTCATCCACATAATAGCCACTGACTCGAGAAAGACTGGATACCAAAGAAAATAAATAACAGACAGAAATGAAAAAAAAAGAAAAAAAAGATATCATGGGACTGTGCAATATTGTGTGTGTGTGTGTGTGTGTGTGTGTGTGTGTGTGTGTGTGTGTGTGTGTGTGTGTGTGTGTGTGTGTGTGTGTGCTTGCTGTTATTACTACTATCATTATTATTATAGTTTTATTTGTAAACTAATATTATTCATGGATTTTTTTTTTTATGATTTCTTCGACAAAACGATATAATATTATACGTATAGTGTCGATAATGACTGCCTTTCTGTGTGTGTGTGTGTGTGTGTGTGTGTGTGTGTGTGTGTGTGTGTGTGTGTGTGTGTGTGTGTGTGCGCGGGTGCTGGTCTCCCGTACAAGCGGCACATTTTTTTCTTTTTGTCCCTTCTGTGTAAATAATTATCTCGTCATGTTGAAAGTCTAACGGGAACACGTTTTCTTTCCTCCTTTTTGTAATTAATAAACATATTTTTGTTATGTGTGGGTGTCTTTCTCTCTTCCTTGGTGTAGACAGAATGGTTAGAAAGAAATACAAATATTTGGTCACAAGTAGTTAGACACAAATAGTCGCAGCATGAAGACTCCTAAACACAAACTAACAAAAGCAGCGTTGTAATAAAGCCCCCATACACGTACAATACGCCGCGTCATGCGAGTAGCATTCAAATATAAAATACTCGTCCGCCGAGCAGACAGCGAGGAGGCGAAGGATAAAATCATAAACATTTGAAATTATAACATATAAAAAGATTGGAAATAAATACAACATGCTCACGCATTTCTTATTCTTCTTTGGCTAATGCTGCCACCCGTGCACCCGGAGCTCTATTTGATCCCCTTGAAAGGGTTCCGCTAGAAACCGGGTTTGTAGGCGGTCATCAGGATAGCACTTTGATTGCTTTCGGCCACTCGGCGATGACTGAAAATTGTCAGCGGCGGGCGGCACGTGGGTCCTCCAGGACACCGCGCCCACATGCTGACCACTCAGCCATTGCCTTCTTATGAACACGGTAGTTAGCAGGTATTGATATATAGGTGTGTATTATTATATGAATTTGCTGAGGCAATGCCTTGACAGAGGTGTGTTCACGCCCTTGTCCCTCCACACGCCACCCCGCGGCGTGACACAAACACTCCACGGACACAACACGCCCGGGACCAGCGGCACACCTCCGATCTCTCATTTCGCCGCCCGCCTAACGCAGCGAGGAGAGTGGAAATCTTTTCGTCGTTGTTTTTCTGTTGGTCTGTTGTCCATTTTCGGTTACTGAACGAACGATGACGGCATTCTTCAAAATAAATTTAGCCAATATGGCGGACGGTAAGCATTCTTTGGGACAAGATGTTTCGTTTATCTTTCTTTTATGAATTCTCCTTTCAAAATTATATTTTTTTCTTCGTTGCACACTCATCTTACTATATTTATTAATTTTCTTTCTTTATTTTTTTTTTATTCTTTTTTTATTTTTATTTTTTTTCCACGGCGACTTCGGATACAATCAGCAGGCAGAAGCACTAGCCTTTATTTATTATTAGTTTCACACACTATTTCCGTTTTTCACATCGGACAGAGTGGAGTCAAAGGCTCTTCGTATCAGCAGCTCTCCTCCTCATACTGATAGTCTTCTACCTCTTAAATTCTGCCGCCATGTTGCCTCTCTTTCTCTCTTCTATCGATATTTTCATGCTGACTGCTCTTCTGAACTTGCTAACTGCATGCCTCCCCCCCTCCCTCGGCCCCGCTGCACACGACCTTCTACTCATGCTCATCCCTATACTGTCCAAACCCCTTATGCAAGAGTTAACCAGCATCTTCACTCTTTCATTCCTCACGCTGGTAAACTCTGAAACAATCTTCCTTCATCTGTATTTCCTCCTGCCTACGACTTGAACTCTTTCAAGAGGAGGGCATCAGGACACCTCTCCTCCCGAAATTGACCTCGCTTTTTGGCCACTCCTTTGACCTCTATTCAGGAGCAGTAAGTAGCGGGCTTTTTTTATATTTTTCTTTACGCCCTTGAACTGTCTCCTTAGCTGTAAAAAAAAATTGACATAACACATCCCTTTATTTTTTGTTTTAATTGCCTATTATGTAATCTACGTCTGTCTGTTCTCTTATCCATTTTCAGTTTTTCTTAGTTGCTGGGTTAAGTGACTTTTAACTTCAAGATCTGAGGGAAATATTTCCTTTTTGGTATGAAAGAACCTCAGGGCAACAGAAAGAAAACTATACAAAGTTATAGGGCCTTGTATATTGTCGGCGGGCATCTTGAAAACATGTATATTTTAATTAAGAAACAAGATCTATTTTTTCCATTTTTTTAATAGTGGCCGCCGTGATGTACGACTCTTGCTTGTGCCTTTGCATCATGATGAAGTCAACATCCATTTTTTTGTGCACTTAACTCATCCACAACATCCATTATAGTGATACCCAGCACTGATCTCTTCATCCCTCTTTGGACACTGCTCAATTTTCTTTCCAGAGATTTCGTCAGCGATTTATTGTTTCTCGAGCTTTTTCTTGGATTTGAGAATGACTGTTGAACAAAACATTAGTCTTCGTCATATTAATTGATTGAAGCCACACTTGTGAGCTCTGTTTGTTTAGTTCTTCTATCATACGCTGTACTTCCCTTATTCCCTCAGTGAAGCTTTTTGAAAACTTCATCTAAGCTCGCCGTAAACAGTTTGGGTGATATGGTATTGCCCTGTCCAACATCATTTTGATTGGGACTTTTCCAGTACCCGGTTCTCGGTACCCGTTCCATCTTGTATGTGTTTTCAAGAATTCTATGGCTATCCCCTGCGAGGCGGGCAAGGACGCCAACGCATTGATTCGATTTCGGTGCTGCGTGGTAAGCAAAGATACGAACCTAAAATACTGCAGGCTTATACACCAACAATAGTGATGAAATAAGAAAAAAAATGTAAGGCTGTAGAGCTGGCGATGAAGGAGCATAAAACCATGTCCTTATAGCTATGGAAGACGATCTCAAAGTAAGAACCACAAATGTTGGTCCAGCAACGATTGGCCAATTTTGGAACAGATACAGGAAAAAGAAGATATTAACTTGTTAGACTTAAGGAAAGATACAGAGTAAGTGTCATGAATATATTTATCAAGAAAAATGGGAAAAGATAATGGACCTTTAAAAGTCCTACTGAAAGTACATTTAACAGAACTGACGGTATATCAAAGGGAAACCGTCACAGTGAAGGATGAGACAGTACCAAATGAACTTAAGTCTAGCGGCCACCGATTGGTATAATGTAAAGAGGAGAGAGGGAAAGTAAGGTAATGAGAAACTCCTCCATATTCTTGTAGTCAGGGAGGAGGCTGAAGAATTTAGTTAAAAAAAGCTGAACCAATTGTCGAATCTGCTTGATGAGGCAAAATATATAGAAGTAAATGACAAATTAACTAGAACTGTAATGTAAGCAGCACTAGAAACAGAATGAGAGGCACTAGTGAACGACGGCAGTGGACTGACCAAGGAAACAAAAGATCTTATACAGAAGGCAAATATATTTATGAGAGTAAGAAGTTAAGAACCCCGGCGAACCTCAAAGTTGGGGCTTCTTTTGTCTTATACACAGGAAGAATGGCATATAGTTAGCCTAATAAAAGTAACAGTAGACACATAAACAACCCTTACGATAGCAGTAGTGGAATGTTGACTAAGAAAAAAAACATACAAAAATTTAGTTACTCCTGCAAGTTTTCTCGGTTGATTTTGTTTGGTTGCGATAGAAGGCGTTTCTAATTACTATAGCGGCATCCAAGCCTCACCACTGGACCGCTTTTCCTAACTCCACCCTGATTCTGTCCAATAGAGCTGTGTGAGTGGAGCCCCCCCACACGTGAGATGCATACTCCATACGAGGGCGGACAAGGCCCCTGTATATGGATAGCAACTGTGCGGGGGTGAAGAACTGGCGGAGACGATACAGAACGCCCAACCTCGAGAACCCTTTGTTTCACCTCCTGTCCCTTCAGCTCGGAGTCGTCGGGGAGAATGCCATCTCGGGAGGCTGCATGACCCAAGACACTGGAGGAAACAATGATCCAACAACAATGGTCTCTTAACGAATTAATCGGGCTCCCATTACGACTATTTTCTAAGGCCACAGAGAGGAATTACCGGGTTTTCATGAGTGATTTTCCAGTTCAGGGTACATACGTGTAGAGGTTGTGTAAAACTATCACTAAGATCACAAAACGGTCCATGATAAGCCCAGGAACTTCTGCGAGAGACTTTTCAAACAGGTGAACTTATGACACGAGACGGCTAAAAATTATTAAGTTGTTTTATAAAAGTCGGTAGAGAATGTTTCCCCGAGGGTAGTTGCCAGATGTCGCCAGCCTACCCTCCGTGTCCGAAAGATTATGAAAACTGTGTCAACACTTCTTAGCGTGACTGTACAATGGCTGGCAAATTAGACTATACCTCTTATAGGCTATAGTAGTTACTTGGTCAGGAGGGTATATCTAGTCTAGCAGTTTATTTGTGTATACATTCCAATATTAGGTAGCCTGCTTTTATATTATGTTAACGCTGAGCGCTGGTAGACTAATAAACCTTTTTGTTTCCCTCAATACTCTTTTTGCAAATACGGAATATATAATCGTAGTGACGTTCATGTAAGTCTATATGAGTCAGCTGCTGCCTTGGGTTTGTAGTCATGTGATGGCAGTGAATAAAAATGTTTCCATGTTGTTCCCCCCAGATCCTTATATTTTCCTCTTTTATCTTTTCATTCCGATGGCCTCCCGTCCCTCGATCCGTTCCTCTCCTCTCCTTCCGCTCCTTTTCCTTCTTTCTTTTCTTCCTTTGTCATTCTTTTATATTTTGGTCGTGTGTACTTATTTTTATCTCTCTGTGTCTGCTTCCACCTTTGCAGACCCGCTGTACTATAATATAATGTCTTTGCGAATTTAGCAGGATAGTTGATAGTCAAATTTATATATAAAAAATGATCTGTTTCTCTATGCCTGAAGCATCGTAGTGTTGATGGAGGTAATGGGGCGGTGCCGTTGCAAAGGCAATATTACGCAACATCATTTGATCATCTGACGGGAGAGAAATCGATTAATGAGGCGGATATCTACTGGCTGGTCTGTGTATGGAATGAACTCAGCAAAACAATAATTTATACGTATTTTCTGTGATTGTACGTGATTTGTGATGTTTGAAAGCCATGATAAATTGTTAGAGGTCAATGTGTGTTTGAGTTTAGAACCAACGCATCAGTTTTGTTGTCGATCATATGATTGTCAGAAACAAATCTCGTGGGCCCCGTGATTTTTGCAGGAATTAGTAAAATGCGTTACAGTGACAAAATTAACAGTCAAAACGATAGAATATATTATTTACTTTCATAAATGAAGTATTGATACCATTCTAGAACTTTAATGTGTGATATATATTAAAAAGAAGCTCGGGGCATTATGAAAATAAATCGCATAAAATGAAATCTATGTAACATAATGAATAGGAAAAATATGGAAGCTACGGTTTTAGTCAATATCTTATAAAATAACTCCGAGAAAAGCAAATATAAGACAGCCAAGGTGTGCCAAGAAGTCACGAGACGGCAGGTCCCGGGCGCCGCGGTGGGGGCGGCGCAGACGACCTCCAGCACCATGGCCAGCCAGTCGCAGGGTGTGCAGCAGCTCCTCGCCGCCGAGAAGAAGGCCGCCGAGAAGGTGGCGGAGGCCAGGAAGCGTGAGTACCGGGCAAGGGATGCTTGTTCTGTCGAGTGGCGAGGGTTTTAGGCGGGTCGTCCGCCGCGTGTGGCAGGAAATGGCGGGGGTGTTGGCGCCGCCGCCGCCTGACCCAGCCCGTCAGTAGGGAGGCAGCGGCGGAGTATTGTGCCCTGGTGGGCGGCGGCCCGGGCGTCACCGAGGCCGTGTGGCTACGGCACGCTGGGCTCTGGGAAGGCTACTTATTGTGTTATTGCCCTTGCAACTTCATCAGGTGGAGAGTGGGTCAGAGGTTTCAATGATCAACAATTAATTCTACTTTGAGGTATAATGAACCTGCAGAATTATCCCGGTAGCGGCGGGGATCATGTTTCTTAATGGTCCCTCTAAGCGAGAAAAATGAGAAAAAATCATCACTCCCACAAACCTTTTCACAATATATATCAAAGCATTTAAGAACATAAGAACATAGGGAAACTGCAAGAGGCCGGGTGGCCTACACAGGGCAGCTCCAGAATCCCCCCCACTACTCACGGTGGGTGAGGTGTAGTTACAGGGGTTAGAGGTAGAGGCTTGATCCTCGTTGTCCGTCACCTTACTGCACCCACACCTCACTGCCACCTGTCGTCCTCGTCCATGTAGCTATCCAGTCTACTCTTAAAACAAGCTATCGTCCCTGCACTAACTATGTGATTGCTGAGTCTATTCCATTCCCCCACCACCCTATTACTAAACCAATGCTTGCCTATATCTCTCCTAAATCTATACTTTTCTAATTTAAATCCATTACTGCAAGTTCTATCCTGCTGGTTAATTCTCAGTACTTTACTTATATCGCCTTTGTTGTAACCCTTGACCCATTTGAATACTTCTATCAGATCTCCCCGCACTCTTTGTCTCTAGTGAATGCAAGTTTAGATGTTTCAGCCTATTTTGATATGGGAGGTTCCTCAGCCCCTGAATCATCTTGGTCATCCTCCTCTGAACTGATTCTAGCAAGTTGATGTCCATTCCGTAGTGTGGGCACCAAAACTGGAGAGCATAATCTAAGTGTGGCCTAACTAACGCTAAATAGAGTCTGAGGATGACCTCTGCACTCCTGTTGGTTACCGTCCTGTTAATAAAGCCTAATACCCTGTTAGCCTTTGGGTCAGGTTACTAATTAATTCTGCCTATGAGCGGGTTTTGTTGACTTTTCTTGAATTTCTGCATTTTGACAATGTAAGCTCATGACTGGGAGATCAGTTCTTGGTTCATTCACACCTGAGTAAGCCCTTGGCTGTACTGGAGGAATGGCTTAATGTAACAATCGATAATTATCTTACTCTTACTACAGGAAAGATTTTGAGGAAGACACGAATATGTACACCAGAAAGTTTCCTGCATTGGTAATTCTCTTTTGTGTTGCAGGGAAGGCTCGCAGGCTCAAGCAGGCCAAGGACGAGGCTCAGGCTGAGATTGAGAAGTTCAGGCAGGAGAGAGAGCGCCAGTTTAAGGACTACGAGCTCAAGGTGAGCTTTGAACTCTTTATTGATGATTATTGAGTCAGGCTCATGTCCAAAGTGTGTGTGTGTGTGTTAGTGAAAATTTAACAAATGAATTGTTTTTAACCTTTCTAGGGAAAGGTTGCAAAGCATAATGTCTAAAGCTTATAATGATAATGGTGCACCCAAAACTAACCATGACAACCATTTTCAGCACCTTGGGTCTCAGGACGACATTGCTCTCAAGATCAAGAGTGATACACACGTAAAGATCTCTGCCATGAACAAGCAGGTGGCCTACAACAAGGACAGGGTAAGGCACCACTGGTACCCAGCAGGCCGATGTCAGGCACAGACTGAGACAGGATGACGCAGTGTTAGGTTATAAGATGGGAAGACTGCCATGCTGTCAGTAAACCAATCAGCAGCACGGGGCCATCAGGCTGCAGGTGGATCCTCCTAAAACAGCGGGGACTCTCGCCACTGAAGGTCGGCGTGACTGTAGGATGGTAAGCCGAGGTACTGGTAAGAGCAGCTGTGCTCCGCCTTGCCTCATACCAAAATATGGTGGCCAAGGCTAACAAAACTGGCTTCATTTAACAGAATAGCCTGCTCAGTCCATGTCCTCTCCACTCATCCTGCCACTGTGGGTGCTGTGGGGTACCCATGTTACCACTGTTCCTTACCTTCTTCCACAATCATCCTACATCCACTTCTTCACTTGACCCTTCATATTCCTTTACCCCAAGTCCTGATTTCTCTCTCCCACTCCAGCCCATTATGCATTCATTCCTTCATCATTCACCCTCATCACCATTGCCTGGCTCACAATCGCTTCAAAACCTTCTTCCATCCCCATTTAGCTCTGAGGAGGAGTAAAAGTAATTGAGATAGTTTAATGTTGTCCTGATTGTTTTGGACTAAAGAACAGTTCTTATTACTGACATTCAGTCATCAGGAGGAAAGAGAGTCTAAGGAAAACAATAAGTTGTCACCACCCTCACCACTCTGTCGACTGCTGTGTGCCCATCCGCCTGGAGCAATGTTTCATGCTGGCAACTCCCACCCAATAGTGATATTCAAAGCCTCTCAAATAGTCCATTGAGGTGGTGGCATCCACAGGTCCTTTTCTCCTCTCTGCTCTGCCACACAGTCCCAATACCCATCTCTTCCTCTCATATGTAAGCTATAGGTAACATATTAGAAAAAAATAGGTGTTGGGACTGTGTGGCAGAGAAGAGGGGAGGAAAGGACCTGCAAAAGCCACCGCCTCAACGGACTATTTGAAATGGTTTGACTATAGCTGTGTTTCACAGTCTAGCATGACTATCACACAACGTATCATAATTTAGATTTCACCACTGTGTTTAGTAGGTTAAGATTCTTCATACAAAGTGAAAAATTAGCAGTTGTTTCTTTGTTTCAAGAACATTCTATGTTCAGTCATATATTTTGTTGTCCAGGCATGAAATATTCTGTCCGTAAGGCTCCTGGTCCCCCCCTCCTCAGCTTGAGGAGGTATTACCTCACAAAGGAGGGGTGTCATAGCTGCCCAGCTACTTGTTGTTGCCAGGTTTGTTTCAGAATGCTCCCGGAGCATATGTCACCTCTTTCTTCTTCTCTTTGATGTTCTTGGATCTCTTCTTACTCATACTTTTCCTTTTAGTATTTTTTTCTTGAATTTTGAGTGAGTAGTTGAGGGCTGTAAGTCGTTCTTTCGGATCTTCTTTCAGTAATGTTCTTCATAGCTCAAAGCGAGGTGTTGTGGGCGTTGTTTTTGCAGCAGGAGCGGTGCATGAGGTCGACGGGTCAGGATATCCAGAGGCGGGAGGCGGCAAGAGTGGTCTGGGTGCGACACTTGCTAAACCTCTGCTGTCTTTTTCTCATGTTTTATGTTCTGTCTTGCTTCTACAAGATTCATATACTTCTTTGATTGCTGTCCCATTCTCATAAATGCCAGGAACAGCCAGAAGCGCGACGCTAAGTAGTGGCCTGGCGAGTGTAATAGGAAGGCAAAGCAGTGCAACCTCCCTGAGGCTGTATGTGTGTGTGAGCCAGGGTATAGAGAAGGATAAATGCCAGATGTCACTAACAGGGTAACACTTTTCTCGAAAATAATTGTAATAATCGATGTATTACATGCCCAGTACATTTCATAATGTCGAGTTTGATGCGTTAGGGGTCCATTATATGACCATAAAAAAAAATGCGAATTTTAATGAAAAACTTCATCATTAGTTTCTCAAAGGCCATACACAGCTAAGGAATTTTTTTCTCAGATTTTCATTTTTGGCCGGCCGGCCCCCTTAAGGTACAGGGTAAAATTTTCTTGTTTGGTTAAAGTTTCTGGTAAGAAAAGTAAAAATGTAGAAGAAAACTTCCTTCTACTCTGTTTTAGAATTGAAAGGTTTCATTATGAACATTCAGTAACAAACTTCCTCTCCTCAGGTTATCGAGCGCATCATTCAGATGGTCAAGGACATCAAGCCGGAACTCCACATCAACGCCAAGAGAGAGTAGCTTGTTCTGTGCCGGTGTGTTGCGAGTCCCTAACTTAACACAAACCTGTGAAGTCAGTCTTGTGCTTGTAGGGTTCATCGTGTACTTAGATGTGTGTGTAATGTTCTTCCCTCTCGGTGTACATAATGGTGTTTAAATATGTTTTTATGTCGGATGTAAGTGGATGATCTTGTAAATTATTTTGCAGAACGTCTCAGATGGTTGTTATGCCTTAGGAGAAAGTTTATTATTATTATTCATCCTTCATTCCAGTGATGCAGTTGTTACTGGTCATTGAGTTGATCATTGCTTCTGCAACACAAGATGGCACAATGTTAAGCTAATCAATGGTTATTACCATTCAAAACTGAGATTGTGTATATGATAGCAATATGTTGTATAGGTATTTTATCTTGTACAAATTCACTGTTCTAATTTAAAAATGTTTTTTTGATTTGTGCAGTAACATATCAGTGGACAACTAGAACCTTTTTCTTACCTGGTAACTTGCAAGGAGTCAAAACAATGCAGATGGATTCAGAGAAATAATATTTACACTCAGTAACAACAATAACAATGTAACAATGAATTACTAGCCTCAGACAAGACCAGAAGCAATGTTGTGTGTAGCTTGACAAAAGAATAAATTGAGAAAAACTACAATGTAGTACATGGTGATCACAAATATAGGAAGGGATTAGCACTGCAATGATGGCATGTCACTTTTAAGCTGTACAGCAAAACTGAGATACCATGGTTTTGATGTCTTGAGAAACATGAGATGAATGAAAGTGAGGCAAACACGTCTTATGACCAAACTGTATAAATCACAGTGTTTGCCGGTAATGACAAGGAATCATTCCACACATTAACACCTAATTCCCTAAAATTTCTTAAGACCAAGGTGTATACACTCGAAAAGACCCTTCCTGGTGCATCATGAGTATATGAGGTGAAAGTTTGAGGGCTGGTTGTAAGCAAGGAAGATGGGGAGATGCAGGAGCAGGGAGTAGGAGGAGGCATCAACTTCCCGGGAGACGCTGAGCCAGTTCTGCAGGTACTCCAGCATTGCGACCGAGCTCATATTGGTTGGGTTGAGGCCACGGAAAATTAGGGTCTGAAATGGAGGTATCCCATGAGTGTAAACTATAGACTGTAGTTGCTTTCATTCCATCTGGGCACATGCACATTGGTATAGTGCAATTGAGTGAATATTAACTATTGTGATAATTATTCAAGTTTTTTCTTTTTTCAGCAATATGTTTGAATGTGTATACAAGAACCCTCACACCCTGGTATATTAATTCCAAACATGCTGCTTTGCACCAACAAATATACCATACAAGCACCCAAAAGACAAGCTTGTACCAAACACATTGATTTTACTAGAATGAACAGTGTAATTGATCTTATTTTAGGTGCATAGGACATCTGCCTCCGTAAGTGCAAACATGAGGTATTTCAATAATCATTCACTGCATAGAAATCACATGGGTAATATTCAAATCAGCACAGCATCACATTCTATAATATTTCATGGTAATCTGAATATTACTCCTGTTCTTTACATGCAACAAACTATTACAATACCTTTTATTTGCACTTACAGAACCAAATGTCTTCTTCTGTACCTGAAATGAGGTAAAGCTTATTAACACCTATTGTTTGTTGGCGTGTGATTTGACTTGATTGCATGGTACAAGTGTCTCCTGTCTGTTTGTGTGGTATGCTGTCAATGGAAATCGGCATGTTTGGGGTTTAAATTAGAACGTGTGAGGGTTCCTTGTATATATAAACATGCCGTGCATCGAACATAGCCAATGGTATAGGATATAGCAACCTTCAACCACTCATGAGCTACAATGCGCATGTGCCACATATCAAAATCAATGCTGTGTGGATGGACAGATGAAATGAAACCAAGGATAACAAGAGATTCAAAAGTTGGGGTTATGGAAGATTCAAGTACGGAACAAACAAAAATAATGGGCAAAACAAGGACATTAGGAGATGAGAAGAGGCCAGTTGACCTACACATGGCAGCTCTCAGTATTCAGTCAGTCATTATATCTGCTTCATTCATAAATATCTGATCTGAAACTTTTAATTGTATTTGCAATAACAATTAACTACACAACTGTTTAATTTATTCCAGTCATCCACTACTCTACTTGCAAACCAATTTTTACTTCTACCCTATTTGCAAACCAATTTTTACTTGTCTCCTTAACCCTTTCATTGCTAAGCGCTTGCAATGAGACAATCCCCCCAGGTGCGCTCGGGCACCCCTGCAGGGGAAGGGGATCTCTTTTAACTGCTGTATCTCAAAAACTATTCATCACAGCTACAAAACAAAAACACCATTGGAAAGAGGAAGCCAAGATCTATAAGATTCGGTTATGTAAGCCTCTCCTGCAAATGTACAGGCATGTTCAGGGGGTGTTTTTTGCTTTGAGTGCGACTGGGGCTCGCAGGGAGCTTTAAGCACCACCAGCAAGTGACGCTAGTGCTCGCTCTTTTAACCTCTGTATCTCAAAAACTATTCATTATAGCTAAAAACAAAAACACCATTGGAAAGAGGAGGCCAAGATCTATAAGATACAGTAATGTAAGCCTCTCCTGCGAACATACAGGCACGTTCAGGGGGTTGCCTGTGAAGACGTACATTTGTGCGTATGTGACGGTCAGCCGTAAGGCAACTACTGAGTAGATCTCTTCGAAGAGAGGTGCTGGCAGGGCAGTATTGCCAACTGCAAAATTTACAACATTTGGTCAAAATATCACATACTATATACCTACATTCAATAGGTTCGTCGGTATTATTACACATTTTTAAATTTCCGCCGCTTATAACAGACTTTCGGCATTAATGGACTAAGTTCCCCCCCAATTATTGTGTTATATCGAGGGTTTATTGTACTAATGGGAGACTAAACTCATGAGTTTAGGCAACACTCGATTAATGACTTGTAGAATCTGAATGAATAGTGTAAAACTAACAGGCTCTTCAGCTGAGGTCATGAAAGATTAAAATATGGAGGAAATAATGTATAATGGAGGTAAATCTCTG
Source organism: Eriocheir sinensis (assembly GCF_024679095.1). NCBI lineage: Eukaryota > Metazoa > Arthropoda > Malacostraca > Decapoda > Varunidae > Eriocheir > Eriocheir sinensis. The sequence goes on along the minus strand of NC_066559.1, from coordinate 347,341 downwards.
AAGACCTGAAAATTGTTACATAAAAGATGAAATAAAGAATAATAGGAAACTAGCTCAAGGTTCATGATTAGGTTTGTGGCACTGATCATGAAAATGGAGTTATGCAGAATGATTAAGTGCACAAGAGAATGTTGGAAAGGCTTGACAAATGTACCAGTGAAGTGAACCATGCAAATATTAGAGGAAAGATATGCAATGTAAGGACTGCAGAAATTCAAGATATGTGTATGTCTAAGGTACAATTCAAGGCTGGAAACAACAGGTCATACTAAGAGAGAAGACGGCACAAGTCCAGTGAGTCTACTGTATGATGTTATTGAGTGTCCTTTCACTACACTAAACAGCACTTTGAATAGTGCTGCATGTTTGGGGTGATGCCTCTCCTAAATAGTTTTGTCTTGCCAAAGGCTGAGCATCCAAAAGTGTGATCATGCTCCCCACCTTCCTATTGGGCTGGGTGGCTCAGTGGGCATGGTGCTCAGCTTGTGACCAAGAGGTTGCAAGTTCAATCCCACCTCACAGCAAAAATCCCAATGAAATCTCTTGAAATGGTCTTGGCTGCCCAGTTCAGGGAAATTCTTTGATTGCTTTTTTTCTGATCCACACCTTCCACTGTGTCCTTAGTCTTCACTTACATGATTTGCATTGTTAGGAATTGTCATTAATTTTTTTTTACCCTTGACCTTTGTGTAAATGTATTAGCTGTATCTATGTCTACTCCATTCAACTTTCTATTGTAAACTAATGTTTTCATTCATTTACTGGTAAACTCTGGAACTGTCTGTCTTCAGTTTTTCCACCTTCCTTCAAAATGAAAACAGGAACATGGTTACCTCTAAAACTAAGCTAGGAATCCTCCCTCTAATCCCATATGGAGGGCTATCTTGTGGGGTAGTTTTCCTCATTTCTTTGATCTTTTAGCATGTCTCAATGAATAATCCGGAGTAACTCAGTATTTGGAAATGGTAGCACTGATCCACCATTTTCTACCAGTGCCCACAACAAAAGAGGTTGAGAGCTTGGCATATGTGAATATGACATCCCCTGCCTTTCTTCCTCCAGAACAAGGGCACAGTCTGGGAACTCAATTCTATGCTTATATGGGGTCCAATGTGGAATATGACATGCAGGTTTTGTGTGTGAGAAAAAATGGATGGTACTAACGTTTTTGAGGTTGTCATGTGTGAGGGAGTCCACACCCTCTCTGGAGATGGCCGCATCCATGCAGTGGAGGATATGGGCGTGGTCCTTCAGCCGCCGCCGCCGCAACGGCAACGCTGACCGCCCATGGAGCCGCAACAGTGCATTCTGTGAGCAGCAGGAATGATGAGGGTGGGAAGCGGGAGTGGTGATGGGGGCAGGTTGATAGTCCCATGGGTGGTGAGTGGAAAGTGGTGGGTGTGAGCGGGAATGAGGTGGAGTAGTTGTAGCGATGATGTAGTGAGTGGATCTGAGGACAGGTTGTGGTGAAGGGTGGATGGTGATGGAGCTTGGGGTCTGAGTGCGGTAATGGCAGTGAGTGATTCAGTTCATTATCCAGTCTATTAATAAAAAAGAGAATTGTGTTAGGAATCCATGACAATTTTGTTGCTAGACTTCGGTATACAGATTAACTTCCAGTTTTAAGTATTGGTGTTAATCATCTTCCAACATCTTTTTTGTCTCATAAACCAATTTACAAAACTTGCAAGGGTCATGTCCAATAGAACTTTTTCAGAGTAGCTCACACATTGGCACTCATATCACTTCCAGTAGAAACAATTTAGAGTGTACTTACACCCATACAAAGACTGATGTACAAATACTGCATGCACAATCATGTACTCTACCTATAAGGATGTGAAAACAAACATATTCCCTATATACCATAATTCAAATGTTATTAATTCATTACAAGCTATTTTGATGAGCAACATACATTTTGACACTTCCACCAATTAATGATCCAATCTAATGATTAGCAGGAGTGTGAAGGCTCTGGTACCTTTTGTGAGCTGCCTCACTATCTTTGATAGCACGAGAACAGTACGTGGAATGTGTGCCTCCATTCCAGAGACAATCACCTCAGTGATGTACTGGGCACACACAGAGGGGTCTCTCTCCTGGAAGCAGTAATCATTCCACGGGAAATCAGAAAAGTACATCCTCAGGTTGTCCCACTGAACTGAAGCAAAATGCCAGAAGCATTGCCTCTTCAGTGGGTCCAGAGGATGTACAGGATGCTGAAATAAGGTTGTGATCAGAGGAGCCCTACAGAGAGAACAGTTTGACAAAGTAAGCAGGATTAGAGGTTAGGAGGAGGTCTAGAATGTTGGGCGTGTCTCCAAGGCAGTTGGGAATATGTGTAGGGTGCTGAACCAACTGCTCTAGATCATTAAGGAGAGCAAAGTTGTAGGCTTGTTCAAATTCAATCCACCTTCAGCCTTTTGATCTCATTTGCTAAGGAAAGCAGCCAGTGATCATCTAAAAGGCTCAGGATATACCAGAACCCCACAAACAAAGCTCCTAAAACAAAGAGCTAGGGATCCATCCCCCATCAGGGCTGTAAAAGTCATGTAGGCCTTTCCTTGCACTTGTCATAGGCAGAGGGCATATCCAAGTGGATGCATCAAGGGAACCTGCCCTGTGGTCAGGCCCCACAGTAGAACTGGCTCAGGGTTGCAGGGCAAGCCACAATCCTGACCTCTAATTTTATTTTGTTTTTAGCAGAGTTGATGGGTTTACAAGAAAGGGTTGCAGGCCCCACCCCAAGCAACCAAGATCAGATTGAACCGACTGCTAGCCATGGCCAGGGACACAGGACCCCTGGCCACACCTGCAGATCTCATAACTTGCTTACTGTATTACCCTCTTATACACAGGCACTAGCTTCTTTATAAAAGTTCTTACTCCTAATAAACTAACGTGCAATTAATTAAAAAAAAAATTCATACAGTCCTCTGTCCAGTCTATCAAAAACTCTTACCCAATCCATGAATGCAGCACACAGCTTCCCACCCTTCCCAAGATACCTCTCTACAATCATGTTAATGGCAAAAACCTATCCTAATCTCTCCTCTAATATTTCTTATCATCTTCTTAAACTGCACCCCTTTCCATGCCTTAACATAACATGCTTACATCCCCACCACCAAGCTCCCTTTTTCTTGATCCTTACAGTTAGTCTCCTTTGCAGCCAAAACATTCCACCTCTTTCTTCTGAAGCTTAATTTTCTCTCTCCTCTTTGCAATTATTAGTTACTTGTTCTGTTTACATTTTGGAATGCTCCTTGCAAAACACTGCACCCTCTATGACCCCAATTTTCCTTGGACTCCCTGCCACTGCTAGCTGGTCTTTTCCTTCCCCATTTGCAAGGAGACACTGGCAGAGTGGTTAGCATGTCAAGCTACAAATCCGCAGGCCAGGGCTCGAATCCCGGCCTGGGCAGTTGGCATGCAACCAACCCTTTCGGGTTGGTTGATAAATGGGTACCTGGGAAAATCTGGAGAAGGCAAACTGTGGTAACCCGGATGTCACACTGGCCCTGTGTCCCGAGGTAATGGGTTCTCACCCCCCACAGGTTCAAGGGCAAATGTGACAAAGATGAGCACCAAAGCCACACACAGCTATTTTTTTTTTTTTTTTTCCGTCTACGCCTATAGCGCCGGTAGGCTTGCTTGAGGCGTCTGGATGGTAGTTGGCCCCAGCCCGTATTGGCGCAGGCAGGTGTTTATAGTGGCGCCATCTTCTCTTGTGTATACATATCCCCAACTTTACCTTTACCCTTTACTTGCAGAGTGCAAAGCTAATGCAGTGACCTTTCCAAGAGGGAGCTAGGCCAATTCTTGCTTTTACAGTTTCACTATTACCTTCAGACATGTATTGTAAAAACTCACTCTTGGCAGAATTTGAGCCATCTGGCTTAATATTGTAACAAAAATAAAATATGAAGTTGGCTGTGTGTGTGATGGTCTAAAAACAAGAGACCATCATTTACTGGTCAACAAAAAGCCTTACCACATGTGTTGAGCCAATCTTGTGTATGTGGAATGGTTCTCGTTGGAAGAGTGGGATGAGGGCCAGGATTTCCTCCACATTGGGGTGGATCCCGGAGCCAAGCTTGAAGAAAACATTCCGGCATTTCTCTTTGTCCTCATCATTCAGGGTGAGGATGGCTGCCTGCAGGGACCTGAAAAAAAGAGCTAATAAAATAAAAACACCCTGGATTTTCTGGTAAATTTTCTAAACTATTATGGTCATAATGTTTGTAAGGCGTAATTGCATTATGATATATTGTACAGTAATACTTTAGTTTACGAGTGCCTTAGTTTACGAGTATTTTGATTTATGATAAAAAAATAAATCACTAGAGATGCCATGGTTTACAAGCAGTGACTTGGTGTATGAGCATCCAGTTTGTACAAGTTGAAGATGTGAGCGTGGGTTCCCTTTGTTTGCTGCAAGACGAGAGCGCTCAGAGTGGGAAACAATGGGAATGGGGTCTCAAGGTGGTGACACACTGGATCTCTTTTCTTCAGCCACGTTGGTGGTAGGCGCAACCAGCAACTCTTAACTTTTCTGGGATTGCGTCACACGACCAAGGTCGGTTGCCCGTATCCACAACGTAAATAAACCAGTCGCCCTGTATCCACATGACACTGTTTATCAAAGTAAGGGCTGTTGTGGCTTGTGCTGCTGTTACTCAAATTATAGACTTGTTGCTACAGTTAAATGGAAGGAAGAAATGGTTGTGGGTAAGATCATGGTTTCAAAGACGGGAGGACAGGAGTGTTTACTCAAACCAAAAACTCACTTTCGGTTGGGTGTACAGGCAACCGCAGTTGCTCCTAGCTCTAACTGTTGAAGGAAAATGCTCAGTGTGACACTGCCTTCAGTCTACGTTGTACACTCACAAAGGTAGCACCCGCGCGCTCGTGTCCGCTTACATTTGTGCTATTCCATGATAGAAAATCTACAGGAACAGCTAGAACATGTTTAGAATTGATCTGTTTTTTGTGCAAACAGTCTGGGCAGGAAGACAAAAATTCTCTGCATGGAAACTTAGGAACAGTAGAATATGTCTTGGGTGGGGTCAGTGTTTTGTGTCCCCACGACTACGCAGCACCTCACTAGCCACTGATGGGGGTGGAGCAACACCTGCTGCTTACCTGAACACTGACCTGACACTTACTATGATGCCTGATAGCCACTGAAGGAGGCTGAACAGCCTCACTGCTCACCTGAACACCGGCCTGGCATTGAACAGCCTTCTCTTGAGACTCAGCACGCCAAACTCGTGCCGCTGCTGAATGTCCCAGAAGTGGTGGGACAGCAGGTGGCGGGGGAACCAGTACCTGAGGAACCAACATTCATTGGGTACTTGAGGACGCATTTATATTAAGAGCACAAGTGACAAGTACGCATGGCTTTATTGTGAACAGAATTAGCATGTACCTACAACTGAAAATGCTTATTCTTGTTATCATTATTATTATTATTATTATTATTGTTATTATTATAAATGAGATCCATGAAAGGGCACATCTTGACCCACTCTTCCTTCGCTGAAATCTCCATCCAAGGAGATTTCAATGTTCACCGCCAGCTTTGGCTTCATCCTCTTTCATTGACGAGCCTGGTGAACAAGCCTACAACTTTGCTCTCCTCAGTGATCTAGAGCAGTTGGTTCAGTACCCTACACGTATTCCTGACAGCCTTGGAGACAGGCCCAACATACCAGACCTCTTCCTTACCTCTAACCCTTTTGCTTACTCTGTCAAACTGCTCTCTCCGTTGGGCTCCTCCGATCACAACCTTATTTCTGTATCCTGTCCTATCGCTCCTGTACAGCCTCTGGACCCACCGGAGGCGATGCTTCTGGCATTTTGCTTCAGCTCGGTGGGACGACCTGAGGATGTACTTTTTTGATTTTCCGTGGAATGATTACTGCTTCCAGGATGGAGACCCCTCTGTGTGTGCCCAGCGCATAACAGAGGTGATTGTCTCTGGAATGAAGGCATACATTCCACGTACTTTCTCTACTCCTCATGCTAAAAAGCCTTGGTTTAATCACGCTTGTTCTCGTGCTATCAAAGATAGAGAGGCAGCTCACAAAAGGTACCAGAGCCTTCACACTCCTGCTAACCATGATCTTTACATTTCTGCCCAGAAATCATGCCAAATCTATTCTTCAACTTGCCAAAAGCTCTTTCATCCATAGTAATTGTCAAAACCTTGCTTTTTCAATTCTTCCAGAGACTTCTGGCACCTAGTCAAAAATATCTCCTCCAACTTCACTTCTTTATCTTTTCCTCCTCTCCTTAACCCTGATGGCAGTACCGCCGTCTCATCTGTCTCTAAGGCTGAACTCTTCTCTCAAACTTTCTGTAAAAACTCCACTCTTAATGGTCCCTCTAAGCGAGAAAAATGAGAAAAAATCACCCCTCACACAAACCATTTCATAATATATATCAAAGCATTTGTGAGCAGATTATGTATCATCTTTTTTGGGGGTTTATATCATGGCACAAATTTGGCCCATCGCTGCTACACAGTAAAGCCACAGATTTGGCCCGTCGCTGCTACCGGGTTAACAATTAACTTTTGCAATCAGGGTTTCCACAAGATAATTGTGAAGGGTGAGGCATCAGACATCACAAACCGAAAGAGAGAGAGAGTGAAAACACTAACATCCCTGGCACTCACCCGATGGGGAAGGCGACATTCTGTCCGAAGGGGAGGGAGGAGAGGAGGATGATGGGGAAGACGCGCACCATCTCGCCGGGCATGTGGTAGTACACCTCCAGCTCCCGGCGGCTCAGGGAGGCGAGGGTGAAGCCCGGCAGACTCAGCTGAATCAGGATTGTCACCAAATCTCTGGGGTGGACAGGAAAGTCAAGGGTGATAAATAGGCACAGAAACACACACACACACACACACACACACACACGCACACACGCACACAGTGAAATATACACCATCCTATGATTCAGATACAGACAGATAATCTAATATATAAAAATTGACACACACACACATACAGACAGACAAGTGAAGCTCCACATGTATCCAAAGCTACCTCAGGGGTGACAGAAACTGGAACATAAAAATAAATAAATAAAAATAAAAGCACACGGCAAATAATTATCTTTAGTGACATCGTTTTACAGGGACAGAAGAGCATTTTGACAAGTACTCTGAGCAAACCTAAAGTGAAACCAAATTGTCGGGTCCGTTTGGGCGTAGGCTCCCGCAGGCCTTTTCCTCCCCTCTGCTCTGCCATACAGTCCCAACACCTATCTCTTCCTTTCATATGTAAGCTATCGGTAACATATGAAAGGAAAAAATAGGTGTTGGGACTGTGTGGCAGAGCAGAGGGGAGAAATGGACCCGTGGGAGCCAACGCCGAAACGGACTCTGACAATTTGGTTTCACTATGGTTGGAGTGATCTGCAGCCCTTGTCTTATCTCAACCTCCTGTAAGTATTGGCAGCAGCTTTATGGTCAGGGGTCTACTTATGACATGAAAACTGGTATTATTGATCCCAGTGACTTATATGTGTAGTTATGATGCCTTATTCCTTCTTGGGGGGCAAGTAGAAGATGACTGAAGCCATGGTGAAGTGGTATCCAAGTGTCTATCTGTACTATTAGATACATTTATCAAAATTACATATTTAACCTGGTAGCAGCGGGGATCATGTTTCTTAATGGTCCCTCCAAGCGAGAAAAATGAGAAAAATCATCACTCACACAAACCAGTTCATAATATATATATCAAAGCATTTGTGATCAGTTTATGTATCATCTATTTTTGGGGGTCTCTATCATGGCACAAATCTGGCCCGTCGCTGCTACACGGTAAAGCCACAAATTTGGCCCATCGCTGCTACCGGGCTAAATATATTTCTTTCTTCAACTTTAAGTAATCGCTGTGAATGCCCTAACTTACTTGAAGTCAATAATAAACTCCTTCAAGCCGACGGTAAAGATGCTGAACATTTTGAAGGTGTCCGGCATCTCGTTCCTGAGGGAGTCCTGGAAGCGCTGCAGATACATGGAGTACCGCCTCACAATGTACCGCAGGACACGGGACGGCAGCAGCTCGCTCTCGACGACTGGCTTGATGTCTGAGGTTATGGTTGTGTCTGGTGAGGAGGCTGGTGGGCTTGTGTCAGGTGGTGGCTTGCTTGTGTCTGGTGAAGCTGAGGCTGGTGGTGGTGGTGATTGTCTTGGTGGTGGTTGTGAGGCTGGTGGTGGTGGTTTGCTGATACCTGGTGAGTCTGAGGCTAGTTTGTGTTCTGTTCCTGCTGGCTCTTCATCTACTTTCCCTTCTTTCTTCCTAACTATTTTATCCTCATCTCCGTCCTCCTTTTTTCTCCTCAGCGGGTGTCCGGTAGAATAAGTCCTAGTCAGATTATAGAGCAGGTCCTCTATGCTAAGTTTGCTCTTTGTGATGTATTTGTATCTCTTCCTTACGTCCCCGGAAGTACTCATCTCCCGGCAGGCACTCCTCATGTGGCCAAAACAGCTTCGTGGTGGGAAGGACTGTGGTATGTACATGAAAACATTCCTTCTTGCTACGGTACTTCCCCAGACATCCCCTCCTGTATGTCCCAGAGCTTTGTGGCATGATGTGCTACTAGGCAGGCTGGTTATCACTTTTCTCTTCAAGGTCTCTGTGTGTGGGGTGATTCCTTGCAACCAGCTGAAAGTAAAGGCTTGTGGAATATATATAACCTCCCTTCTTGGTATGGAGCTTCTGAGAGTGTTGTGATATGAGGTACTGGTCATGTCACCTCTTGCCTCTGTGGTCAAGGCCTCTGGGTGTGTGGCGGCCCCCTCCTGTGGCCTGCTGCCAGCTTCCCATGGCCACAGGCTGGTCCAGTAGTAGAGGCACTGACGGCTCCTGCATCCCCTCCTTGGCCACCTGATAAAAGGGAAATGTGAAAATAAAGTAAACTCAATCCTCCTAAAAGTACTTACAGAATCTTAATAAAATTCCTTTTCTTTAAAGAGGTAGCAACTCTATGTAAGTCTTTCTTTCATATTTTCTAGGGACTAGCAGTTTATGTGCTTCCTGGTGTAATGGTTAGCACCCCTAGCTGCAAATCTGTGGGCCCAGGTTCAAATCCTGGCCCATGCAGTTGGCATACATTTCACCCAGCTGCTCTTTCCCCCTTTTGGGTTAGTTGATATGTGATTACCTGGGGAAGCCTGGGGAAGGTAAAGAGTGGTAACTCAGATGTCACACTGGCCCTGTGTCCTGGGTTAATGTCTTATCCACCACAGGTTCAGAGGTCAATGATACACAGCTGAGCACTGAGGTCACTCACAGCTAAAGCACAAGCTCCCAACTTTACTTTTAACTTTGCTAACAGTTACACCCATGAAATTTGGTTCTAATTTGTCTATAGCTGCAGTAAGCCAAAGAAGAACAGTGAGTTGTGACACCTTGACCAGTTCACAGGAGGAATAACAACACCTGGATAGCAATCAGACTCGTATTAGAAATGAACATAATAAATAGTAACACAATAATGGTATTCCACAATCTTACTCTGGAAAATGCATAATCTTGATGCAGTGGCATCAAACTACCATCCCACAGCTTTACTTTCTTGTCTTTCTAAAGCTTTTGAAACAATCCTTAAGGTGGAAATTCTCAGCTTGGGTAAAAAAATGGAATTATTTTGAAAAATTTGAGTTAATTCGGTGTTTTTTGATGCACTTATTGCAACATCTGCTGAGCGTTAAAGGCCCTGTGGAGCGCTGCGCTGGCAGTGGAGCGGGGCCTGAAACCCCATCAATGTTCCAAGGTTCATTTGACATTTAAATGGCCTCTCTTTAAATGCCCGTTCGCCCTGCCAAGCACATGCCTTGCATTCCTTGTATTTTTATAATTTTTTGGGCCGCTTTTTGCGTATATGAGAATCTGATAATTTTGTACGATAACTGTGGCAGTGGCAGCATTGGCCTGGGGGTTGCCTTCAGGCATAAGGAGCGTTATCTGGGTCAGAGAACACATTGCAAATGGGTTGACAACCTGTTGCTTTATTTTTTTGTGTGAAAACGAGACAAAGCTGTTGCTTTGGAGCGAAAAATGGAAGGCTTTGCTTGAGCTGAGGCGCCAAAATGCTCGGAAGAAATGAAAAATAGAAGAAATTTTAGAGCCTTGATATGGAAGGGGCAGTCAGGCCTCCCTGACATGGGCCACATGGGTGACCTAAATGTGAGCTTGAGCGACCTGAACTTGACCTGGCCTCACACTACTGACCTCCCTGGACTAGCAAAAGGTTTATGTGAGTACATATTTGCAAATTATGCATTACTGATTGATCTGTATGGTGCATTTATCTCAAAACTGATTTTGTTTGCATATAATGTGAGATACTTTTGTGTTTTTATTGCAATTTTGAAAATTCTGTTTGCAGAATGTTTCTGCCTTGGGTATATGCAAAATTCAGCACTCACACTCAAATGAACCACAGACTACCAAATGGAAGAGAAAAACACCACCAAAAATAGGGAGCGGCAATGGACCGTATTGGCTATACAGGCAGCGCCACACGTGGCCACTCGGTGAACTGTCAAAGCAGTACTTTCCATAGAACTCAAGTTATTTACTATTATTTATTATTATTTATTGTTATCTATTATGTTTTTAGCAAGCCTGCAGCTGGCGGCACAATGCACTACATTTTGAGGTGTGACCCAACTGTAAGAGAGCTGATTCACAAGAACCACGACAAACTAAAATTAGAATGGGGAATATACACAGTGAGAAACAGATACCATGCAATTATATGCTATCATTGTCAGAGATATGGCCATCTTGAGGCCAACTGTACTGCCAAGACCAATAGAGACGCCCCAAATTGTTTCAAATGCGCTGGCAATCATAAATCACAGGAGTGCACCATGGCTGAAAAGAAATGCATAAACTGTGTGAGATACAAGAAGCCTGAAATCAACCACTCAGCGAATGACCAGTGTTGTGTAGTTCTCCAGACTGAAATTGAGAGAATTTGTAACATGACCGATCATGGCTATTAATCAGTGTCTGTACTCAAAGATAAATTGTGTGTGATGAAGGGTCAGTGAGCTGAAAATAATTGTTGAATATTTAATTGTGATACTATAATGAAAATAGCAGACACGAACACTGAACTAATTGTTATATGTGATATTATTCGTGAAAGAAATTAAGACATTCACTCACTACGATGTTTGAGAATAAGTGCATCGAAGACTATTACTGAGGCTAACGTAACTCGTAGAGAGCTGCATCAGCGGCGGAGCAGCAGGGCCTGAAACCCCATCAACGGTAAACGGTAAACTAGAGTGCGTCAGAGACTGCCTCCATGGTACAAGGCCTTGCTGCCGCCACCGCTCCAAGCCAACGACTGCACACACTTTACTCCTACCCGAATTCCTGAATCTACTGTTTGACTTGGAGAAAAACTGAAATCGGGCAGGAGTGAAGTGTGTGCAATCATCGGCTTGGGGCGACGGCGGCATCATGGCCTCAGACGCACTCTAGTTTATAACGAATTCTACTGAAAATTCATCTTGGAGTTGAGTGGCCACGTGTGGCGCTGCCTGTACAGCCAATACAGTCCACTGGGAAAATAACGGTATTATTGTAGGAGTACACCAGTCTAGAGATGGCTTTTCTTACCCTGACCATTAGAAAGAGCTCAGTGATTGAGATTTCATCCCATAAACACCCTCAAAATCATTTATACGGGAGAGAGAGAGGGAGGGAGGAGGGCGACTAAAAAAAAAAAAAAAAAAGAAGTGAAATGCGAGACTGGTGAAGTGCTTAATTTACCCTTAGGTTACCTAGGTTAGAGTAGGTTAGTTAGTTAGTTAGTTAGTTTAGGTTAGGTTAGTGGTTAGGTTAGTTATTAGTAGTTTAGGTTAGGTTAGGTTAGGTTAGGGGTTAGTTTGTTGGGGTTAGTTTAGGTTAGGTTAGTTTAGGTTAGTAGGTTAGGTTAGGTTGTTAGTAGTAGGTTAGGTTTAGTTAGGTTAGGTTATGTTAGGTTATGTTAGGTTTTGTTTTAGTTGTGTTGACCTAAATGGACTTTTTTCTGGTTTTCGGTTAATTTTTGAATGAATGAATTTAATTTTATTTTAAATTCGTCTCTCATCATTATTTGTTGAAAAAAATGGGGTAAACGGGAGTTGATGACACGCAAAAAAATTCAAACAGGAAACAAAAAAAAAAAAAAAAAAAAAATTCGTTTTCGAAATGCGAGAATGGTGTGTACACAATTTACCAAAATAACTACCGTGATCTTTACTCCCAGCAGATGAAAAGAAAAACTGCCGGCTCGTAGCCGTGCAGGGTTACTTGTACATGACACCTTGCAGGCCACGGGCCAGAGTGTGCCCCGTGTGTCCTCACCTGTACGTGCGGGCGAAGCACCGCAGGGCGGCCGTGCGGGGCGGCGTGAACATGACGGCCCGGCGCCCGGCGCGGCGGCGGGTTTGTTTTCTTTTACGTTTTCTTCTTCTTCTTCTTTTGACCAGTTCTGCTTTGATCCTGATCTTGATGTCACAAATGGCTCGAGATTTCTCCCGAGCCAGGCCTTTGTATCAGCATCTCCTGTGAAGGAAAACAAAACATAGAGAGTCTGTAAGAGACATGATGCCAAGTATCCAAAGTTGTGTTCCAAAACGGAAGCTTGACAAGCAAACCGCGCTCTGAATATTCCACAAAACATAATCGTGTGTTCTCTCGGGGGAGGTACCGCCGCCCTCCCTTGTTGTGCATTCATTCCTACCATTGTATCTTTTTAGTTTCATGGTTCAACCTACACATGTATCTGTATTACTAGTCTTATAATCACACTCTGTCCTGCCTGGGGGTTGGGATGGCATGTTCCTCCCTTCTCCCTTGTTGTTTACTTGCAACAATAAATTATCAATCAATCAATCAGGAGCTTTAAATTCACCACCGAGAATAGATACGTATACTATCAAACTCTACATACTTTGTTTTCTCTCATGACAAATTATCACAAAAAGTGATATTTTTTGGGGTAAACTTACCTAGTCGGCTACCTTAAAAAATACGAGGTAGGCAGGAGCATGTGGAAAGGGATACCGGTGCCATACTGCCTGTACGGCTCCGAAATAACGGAGTACAGGGAAGGAGACCTGCTGGCGAAATTAGAAAAGGTGCAGAACACCACAGGCAGATGGGGACTGGGTCTGGGTCCTCCCAAAAGCACAGCATGGGATGGAGCACATTCAAGGAGAGACTTATCAAGAGCAAGATGGGCTTCATGAAGAAAAATGAAGAACTAAGTGAGGAAAAATGGATAAAAAAGGTGATAACAGAGGACAGAACAACATCTACATGGAAAAAAGAAATAGCTAGATGGAATTTAGAGGAGAGAAAATCTTGAAAATGATTGGAACAGATCGAATGAGAGTTAAAGATATCAAGAAATGGATTGTCAACAATGGCCTGGAAATTTGTCAAGCAGGACCAGCGGAAAAGTCAACTTTAAAATGGTACAATAGGAAACAAAAGCCTGAAAGAGAGAACTGGGGTACCGGGGAGGCTGGGGAAGTGAGCTGCATGCTGCTCAAGGCAAGGACTGGAACACTGGAAGTAAAGGGGAGAAACAGAGACGAACAGGACCAAAACTGCAGCTGTTGTGTAGGGGAGAAAAAAACAACAATATAAAGCACCTCAGGGGGAGTATTTCACGTTTTGTTTTCTTTTTAACTTTAAAACATATGTTAACGCGAACTAGTAGATAACATTCATCTATGCAATTTAATGATAATAATAATAATAATAATAATAATAATAATAATTCAGTTATTAAAAATTATATATATATTTTTTTTGGGGGGGGCACGTGATCAGGTGCCCCCCCCCCCCATGGATCCGCCTCTGGGAAGGAAGAGAAAGAAGAGAGGGGGATGAGGGGATGAAGGGGGGAAGGGGCTTATGTATACGCGAGCGGAGGAAATGCACACACACACACACACACACACTCACACACACACACGTAGGCTTTGCGTCACACAGCACAGTGGGACGCAGATTAATAAACTTTTCTCGGCAGGCCGGCATCGACATCATCTTCCTCCGCCCACTGCTCTTCCTCCATCCTCTCTTCCACCTCCTCCACCTGCTTCTCCATTTCTTGTTCTTGTTTTCTTGTTGTTTTCATGTTCTTCTGTTTTTTTTTCTTCTTCTCCTTGTTCTTCTTTCGCCTCCTCTCTTCTTTCTCCTCCTCCTCCTTCACCTTTAGCAAACTTTCCTCTTTCATTTGTTCTTCTGTTTCTTTTCCTCTTCTTTCTCCTCCTATCCTCTTTCTCCCCTTCGTTCTCCTCATCTTTCTTCTCTATCCCTTCTTCCATTTCTTATTCCACCTCCTCTATTTCCTCCCCCTCCCCCCCTCTTTCTTGTCCTCTTCCTCATTTTTCCCATAATTTTCTTCGTCTTTCATTATTATTATTATTATTATTATTATTATTATTATTATTATTATTATTATTATTATTATTATATTATGTAGCAAACAGGTCAGTAACCCTGTGTGTGTGTGTGTGTGTGTGTGTGTGTGTGTGTGTGTGTGTTTCAAGTTCGAGTTATTTCTGTAACATTCTCGTCCTACTTTTAGCACTTGTTTGGCTTAGGCTGGTCCAGGAAATTGCCGTGTGGGTGTGTGTGTGGGTGTGTGTGTGTACGCAGAGGGAGCTATGATTATATCCCTCTTACGGAGCAAACCGCCCCTAATCCTCTAAACCACAGCAATCTGGAGACGCCACATGCACGCTTGGCGGCTGGCAATAACATCAACATCCTTAACACTATCGCCGCCCCTTCCAGCGGTGGGTCCGTCAACAAGTGGGTGTTCCCGATGAGGAAACTTGTGGAGGTAAACAGCGTGGTAACCAAGGAGACTCCTTGGTGATAACCCTCATGACACAATGACTGTTCCTTCCTCGCCGGGGAGACTCGCCCACGATAATCTGTTCTCAGACGCCTCGCTTTTGCCTCTCCCCTCTCCCCGCATCATTGGCCAATCAACGAAAAGGCTTTGGCTCCAATTACAACTGTTTTCCAAGGCCACAAAGAAGGTTAGCCGTGTTTTCATGGGTGATTTTTCCCGTTCAAGATGCAGAAGTCGGGTAAAACTATAACCAGGATCATAAAACAGGCCATGAAAATCCCAGGAGAAATAAAATGGGGTGCCGATATGGTTATGAATACGGGCTTTTGACTGAGCACGACGACAGGACAGGTTTTACCGACGCTCATAAAAAGTCGCTCTTTGAGGGCTGTGTTCGGAATTTGCGACCAGATACCCTTCCTGATGTCACGCTGGGGCCCGGGTTTGCGACCAGATACCCTTCCTGACGTCACGCGGGGGCCCGGGTTTCGAACCGCCTCGTCCTGGCTCTGTTTTCGATCCAAATGTGGGCAGAGTGTTCAAGCCTAAAACTTGACGACAAAGTTGGACGCCGCGACAACCTGCAACTTGCATCCATGGCTTGACCTTGCTTCGAGAGGAAATATCTATATCTTATCGATCTATCAATTTATACCTTATTGATTTATCAGCATGCGTTAATCTAAATAACTTAAATGGACGGAGATGATTTACTGATGTTTGGCAAAGTGATCGTTGTAATGGTGGTGGTGGTGATCATGGTGGTGGTGGTGGTGGCGATACTAATTGTGATGAATAGACTAAGAGGTAACGTTGGCGAGGTAATCGTTGTGGTGGAGGTGATGATGTTGATAGCTGGCAAAGATAGTGGTGATGGTGGTGGTGGTTGCCATGGTGTTTCTTGGCAGTGGTGGAGGTGATGACTGATGAGGGTGTTGACGGCGATGGCTAGTGATGATGGTGGTGGTGTGTTGATGGTGGTGATGGTGATGATGGTAATGGGTGCAATGGTGTTTCCTGGCAGTGGTAGTGGTGATGATGGTGGTGGTGGTGATGGTGATGACGGTAATGGTTACAATGGTGTTTCCTGGCAGTGGTAGTGGTGATGATGTTGGTGGTGAGTGTTGATGGTGATGACGGTAATGGTTACAATGGTGTTTCCTGGCAGAGGTAGTGGTGATGATGGTGGTGGTGGTGATGGTGATGACGGTAATGGTTGCAATGGTGTTTCCTGGCAGTGGTAGTGGTGATGATGGTGGTGGTGAGTGTTGATGGTGATGATGGTGATGACGGTAATGGTTGCAATGGTGTTTCCTGGCAGTGGTAGTGGTGATGGTGGTGGTGGTGATGGTGATGACGGTAATGGTTACAATGGTGTTTCCTGGCAGTGGTAGTGGTGATGATGGTGGTGGTGGTGGTGGTGATGACGGTAATGGTTGCAATGGTGTTTCCTGGCAGTGGTAGTGGTGATGATGGTGGTGGTGGTGGTGATGACGGTAATGGTTGCAATGGTGTTTCCTGGCAGTGGTAGTGGTGATGTTGGTGGTGGTGGTGATGACGGTAATGGTTGCAATGGTGTTTCCTGGCAGTGGTAGTGGTGATGATGGTGGTGGTGGTGATGGTGATGACGGTAATGGTTGCAATGGTGTTTCCTGGCAGTGGTAGTGGTGATGGTGGTGGTGGTGATGGTGATGACGGTAATGGTTGCAATGGTGTTTCCTGGCAGTGGTAGTGGTGATGATGGTGGTGGTGGTGGTGATGACGGTAATGGTTGCAATGGTGTTTCCTGGCAGTGGTAGTGGTGATGGTGGTGGTGGTGATGGTGATGACGGTAATGGTTGCAATGGTGTTTCCTGGCAGTGGTAGTGGTGATGATGGTGGTGGTGGTGATGGTGATGACGGTAATGGTTGCAATGGTGTTTCCTGGCAGTGGTAGTGGTGATGGTGGTGGTGGTGATGGTGATGACGGTAATGGTTGCAATGGTGTTTCCTGGCAGTGGTAGTGGTGATGGTGGTGGTGGTGGTGGTGGTGATGACGGTAATGGTTGCAATGGTGTTTCCTGGCAGTGGTCGTGGTGATGGTGGTGGTGGTGATGGTGATGACGGTAATGGTTGCAATGGTGTTTCCTGGCAGTGGTAGTGGTGATGATGGTGGTGGTGGTGGTGGTGATGACGGTAATGGTTGCAATGGTGTTTCCTGGCAGTGGTAGTGGTGATGGTGGTGGTGGTGATGGTGATGACGGTAATGGTTGCAATGGTGTTTCCTGGCAGTGGTAGTGGTGATGATGGTGGTGATGGTGATGACGGTAATGGTTACAATGGTGTTTCCTGGCAGTGGTAGTGGTGATGATGGTGGTGATGGTGATGACGGTAATGGTTACAATGGTGTTTCCTGGCAGTGGTAGTGGTGATGATGGTGGTGATGGTGATGACGGTAATGGTTACAATGGTGTTTCCTGGCAGTGGTAGTGGTGATGATGGTGGTGGTGGTGGTGGTGATGACGGTAATGGTTGCAATGGTGTTTCCTGGCAGTGGTAGTGGTGATGATGGTGGTGGTGGTGGTGGTGATGACGGTAATGGTTGCAATGGTGTTTCCTGGCAGTGGTAGTGGTGATGATGGTGGTGATGGTGATGACGGTAATGGTTGCAATGGTGTTTCCTGGCAGTGGTAGTGGTGATGATGGTGATGGTGGTGATGGTGATGACGGTAATGGTTACAATGGTGTTTCCTGGCAGTGGTAGTGGTGATGATGGTGGTGGTGGTGGTGATGACGGTAATGGTTGCAATGGTGTTTCCTGGCAGTGGTAGTGGTGATGATGGTGGTGGTGGTGGTGGTGACGGTAATGGTTACAATGGTGTTTCCTGGCAGTGGTAGTGGTGATGATGGTGGTGGTGATGGTGGTGATGACGGTAATGGTTGCAATGGTGTTTCCTGGCAGTGGTAGTGGTGATGGTGGTGGTGGTGATGGTGGTGATGACGGTAATGGTTGCAATGGTGTTTCCTGGCAGTGGTAGTGGTGATGATGGTGATGGTGGTGATGGTGATGACGGTAATGGTTGCAATGGTGTTTCCTGGCAGTGGTAGTGGTGATGATGGTGGTGGTGGTGGTGGTGATGACGGTAATGGTTACAATGGTGTTTCCTGGCAGTGGTAGTGGTGATGATGGTGGTGGTGATGGTGGTGATGACGGTAATGGTTGCAATGGTGTTTCCTGGCAGTGGTAGTGGTGATGGTGGTGGTGGTGATGGTGGTGATGACGGTAATGGTTGCAATGGTGTTTCCTGGCAGTGGTAGTGGTGATGATGGTGATGGTGGTGATGGTGATGACGGTAATGGTTGCAATGGTGTTTCCTGGCAGTGGTAGTGGTGATGATGGTGGTGGTGGTGGTGGTGATGACGGTAATGGTTACAATGGTGTTTCCTGGCAGTGGTAGTGGTGATGATGGTGGTGATGGTGATGACGGTAATGGTTGCAATGGTGTTTCCTGGCAGTGGTAGTGGTGATGATGGTGGTGGTGGTGGTGGTGATGACGGTAATGGTTGCAATGGTGTTTCCTGGCAGTGGTAGTGGTGATGATGGTGATGGTGGTGATGGTGATGACGGTAATGGTTGCAATGGTGTTTCCTGGCAGTGGTAGTGGTGATGCTGGTGGTGGTGGTGGTGGTGACGGTAATGGTTACAATGGTGTTTCCTGGCAGTGGTAGTGGTGATGATGGTGGTGGTGGTGGTGGTGATGACGGTAATGGTTGCAATGGTGTTTCCTGGCAGTGGTAGTGGTGATGGTGGTGGTGGTGGTGATGACGGTAATGGTTACAAGGGTGTTGCCTGGCAGTGGTAGTGGTGATGATGATGGTGGTGATGGTGATGACGGTAATGGTCGCAATGGTGTTTCCTGGCAGTGGTAGTGGTGATGGTGGTGATGGTGGTGATGACGGTAATGGTTACAATGGTGTTTCCTGGCAGTGGTAGTGGTGATGGTGGTGGTGGTGGTGGTGATGACGGTAATGGTTACAATGGTGTTTCCTGGCAGTGGTAGTGGTGATGATGGTGGTGGTGGTGATGACGGTAATGGTTGCAATGGTGTTTCCTGGCAGTGGTAGTGGTGATGATGGTGGTGATGGTGATGACGGTAATGGTTGCAATGGTGTTTCCTGGCAGTGGTAGTGGTGATGGTGGTGGTGGTGATGGTGATGACGGTAATGGTTACAATGGTGTTTCCTGGCAGTGGTAGTGGTGATGATGGTGGTGGTGGTGGTGGTGATGACGGTAATGGTTGCAATGGTGTTTCCTGGCAGTGGTAGTGGTGATGATGGTGGTGGTGGTGATGACGGTAATGGTTGCAATGGTGTTTCCTGGCAGTGGTAGTGGTGATGATGGTGGTGATGGTGATGACGGTAATGGTTGCAATGGTGTTTCCTGGCAGTGGTAGTGGTGATGATGGTGGTGATGGTGATGACGGTAATGGGTGCAATGGTGTTTCCTGGCAGTGGTAGTGGTGATGATGGTGGTGATGGTGATGACGGTAATGGGTGCAATGGTGTTTCCTGGCAGAGGTAGTGGTGATGATGGTGGTGATGGTGATGACGGTAATGGGTGCAATGGTGTTTCCTGGCAGTGGTAGTGGTGATGATTGTGGTGTGTTGATGTATTGGTGGTGGTGATAGAGGTGGAGGCGATAACTAGTTGGCAATGGTAGTGGTGATGGTGGTGATACCTGGCAGTGTGACGGTGGTGGTGGTGGTGATGAGTCAGCTGTGACGCAGATGCCAAGGGGGAAGCGGAGGCGAATTCTGTGTGTGTGTGTGTGTGTGTGTGTGTGTGTGTGTAACTCTGTCACTACAAATACTACCACCACCACCACCACCACGAATATAAAATAAGTGTGGAAGGGAGTGGAGGAGGGCAAGAGAAGGATGAGGAAGAGGAGGAGGAGGGAATATGAGGAAGAGGAACTGGTGGTTAGATAAGTGGAGGAAAGGAAGAGAGGTGTGAGGTGAAGGTTAGGAAGGGGAGTAAGGGAAGAAGTGGAAGAAGGAAAAGTGGAGGAAGAAGGAATGCGAGAGTGAAGAAAGAGGGAAGGGTAAGAAGTAGTGGGAAGAACGAATAGAAGAGGGAGAATAGGAAAAAAGAGATGGGTAGGAAGAAGGAAGGGGAAAAGGAAGGGAATGGAGAGGGGAGGAAATTGAAGAAGAGGTTGGAAAGAAAGAGAAGGGAAGAAAAAAAAAATAAAATGGAATATAAGGAAAGAGGAAGGAAAAAGAATAGGAAAGAGACGAAGAAGAAAGGAAACGCAATAAAGAAAAATGAATAAACAAGAGATAAAGAAAGAGATGAAAGACGAGAGGAAAGATAAAAGGGAAGGAGAAAGACGAGAATAAGAGATGAGAAGGGAAGGGGAGAGGAGAGGGGGAGGGAGGAGAAGGGGAGGGGAGGGGTGGAGGAGGGTAGAGGTAGGGGAGGGGGGGGGGGCGGTCACGTGCGCACACAACACGGAAACCCAACTTACAAGCACATCATGACTGCGTGTGTGTGTGTGTGTGTGTGTGTGTGTGTGTGTACCTTTCCTTACTCGGCTTATGTATAAATCTTGTGTTTTTTTTTATCATTTTCTCTTGTGCATGTTTTTTTTTTTTTTGTCCTACACGAACGCGTTTCTGAAAATACACACACACACACACACACACACACACACACACACACACACACACACACACCCACACATTTCTCTCCTTCCTTCCCTTCCTTCCCCTCTTCCTTCCTTCCTTCCCTTTTCACTTCCGTTCCTTCCTCCTTCCTTAATCCTTCCTTCACTCCCTCCCTCTTTCCTTCCTTCCTTCCTGCTAATTTCCCTTCTTTCTTCTTTCTCTTCCTCCTGCACCTCTCTCCTTCCTTCCTTCCTTCCTTCCTTTTTTGCCACCTGCCTTCCTGTCTTCCTTCCATATTTACTTCTTCCTTCCTCTCTTTCTTCCTCCTCCTCCTCCTCCTCTTCTTCTATCCATCCTTCCTTCCCTACTTCCCTCCCTCTCCATCCTCTACAGTCCGTCTTCACCTCCCTCCCACCCTCCTCCTCCTCTCCGTCTGTTAGGCTCAGAAAGCGTAAGATAGATGAAGAGTTAATGCATTATTGATGAGAGAGAGAGAGAGAGAGAGAGAGAGAGAGAGAGAGAGAGAGAGAGAGAGAGAGAGAGAGGTTAACTTAGCAACACTAGTAGTAAAACAGACAGACAGAAGGATCATTGCCAAAATTCACCTCCTCCTCCTCCTCCTCCTCCTTGTAATGATGGAGGACGCACACACACACACACACACACACACACACACACACACACACACACACACACACACACACACACACACACACACACACTTGTTCTTTATCCTAATGCTCATGCAAAAAGAAAAAAAAAAGAAGAAAAAGAAGAAGAAAAAGGATAACAAAAACAACTGCTACTACTACTATTTACTTTTTATTATTTTTCTTTAACGTCTTCGTCTGTGGCGCCGGTAGGCTTTTTTCAGGGGCCTGGTGGTCGGCCTAAGCCCATCATGGCGCAGGCAATTTTTATAGTGACGCCATTAATTCCTGGCTCATGCTGCCCCCCGGAACTCATTCTTGATTCACTTGGACGGTTTCTTCTAGAGTCCGGGTTGATGGGAGGTATTCAGGACAGCATGTGGGTAGTCTTGAACCACTCGGCCTAAGACTACTACTACTACTACTACTACTACTACTACTACTACTACTACTACTACTACTACTACCAGAGTATTGAAGAGTATACGAGTGGGGGAAAAAGGGGAGAGGTGATAGTGGGGAGACGGGGAGAACAAACATGAAAGGAAAAAAGGAAAATGGAGGAAATAAATATATGCAGGTAATAAGTATTAAAAGAGAGTAAGGGGGAAGAAAAGTAGGGGGAGTAAAAGAGAAGGAAGGAATGGGAAAGAAAGATTAAGGGAGAGAAGGGGAATGATAGGTGAGGCTGCGTAGGTGTGTGCGTGTGTGTGTGTGTGTGTGTGTGTAAGCCTAGACACACACATACACACACACACACACACACACGCGTCAGGTTAAAGACTTTATTGAGAGAGAGAGAGAGAGAGAGAGAGAGAGAGAGAGAGAGAGAGAGAGAGAGGAGCAGAGTCGAGGAGAGATGTCCACACTTGATGTCTCTCTCTCTCTCTCTCTCTCTCTCTCTCTCTCTCTGTCCATCGACTTTCTCGTCTCACCACCATCTTTACTGTCTTAGAGAGAGAGAGAGAGAGAGAGAGAGAGAGAGAGAGAGAGAGAGAGGAAGATGAAGATGTGTGTGGGAGGTGTGTGTAGGAGGTAAGGCGCGCGCGCGTGTGTGTGTGTGTGTGTGTGATGCTGTAAATCTAAATGTGCGTGGGAGTGATGAAATGTGGGAGAAAGAGGTGGAAATGGTGGTGGTGGGTGGGGGTTAATAGTGGAGGTGGGCGGAATGGGGATGGACGGGAAGGCGGCGGATAAATGATGTTATGTAGACTTGTAGAGTGGGGGTGGGCGGCAGGGAGGGGGGTAGAGGGGGGAGGTGGTGATGATGATGATGGTGGTGATGGTGGTGAAGAGATATTATATTCATCGTGAGGAGAAAGGTGGAAGAGGAAGTGATTAAAGTGGTTTGAATAGGGTGGAGTCTGGAGGAGAGTTTGAGGTTATGTATTTCTTATTAACCCGGTAGCAGCGACGGGCCAAATTTGTGGCTTTACCGTGTAGCAGCGACGGGCCAAATTTGTGGCTTTACCGTGTACCAGCGACGGGCCAAATTTGTGGCTTTACCGTGTAGCAGCGATGGGCCAAATTTGTGTCTTTACCGTATAGCAGCGACGGGCCAAATTTGTGGCTTTACCGTGTAGCAGCGACGGGCCAAATTTGTGGCTTTACCGTGTAGCAGCGACGGGCCAAATTTGTGGCTTTACCGTGTAGCAGCGATGGGCCAAATTTGTGGCTTTACCGTGTAGCAGCGACAGGCCAAATTTGTGGCTTTACCGTGTAGCAGCGACGGGCCAAATTTGTGGCTTTACCGTGTAGCAGCGACGGGCCAAATTTGTGGCTTTACCGTGTAGCAGCGACGGGCCAAATTTGTGGCTTTACCGTGTAGCAGCGACGGGCCAAATTTGTGGCTTTACCATGTAGCAGCGACGGGCCAAATTTGTGGCTTTACCGTGTAGCAGCGACGGGCCAAATTTGTGGCTTTACCGTGTACCAGCGACGGGCCAAATTTGTGGCTTCACCGTAGCAGCGACGGGCCAAATTTGTGGCTTTACCGTGTAGCAGCGACGGGCCAAATTTGTGGCTTTACCGTGTAGCAACGACGGGCCAAATTTGTGGCTTTACCGTGTACCAGCGACGGGCCAAATTTGTGGCTTTACCGTGTAGCAGCGACGGGCCAAATTTGTGGCTTTACCGTGTACCAGCGACGGGCCAAATTTGTGGCTTTACCGTGTACCAGCGACGGGCCAAATTTGTGGCTTTACCGTGTACCAGCGATGGGCCAAATTTGTGGCTTTACCGTGTAGCAGCGACGGGGCAAATTTGTGGCTTTACCGTGTAGCAGCGACGGGCCAAATTTGTGGCTTTACCGTGTACCAGCGACGGGGGCCAAATTTGTGGCTTTACCGTGTAGCAGCAACGGGCCAAATTTGTGGCTTTACCGTGTACCAGCGACGGGGGCCAAATTTGTGGCTTTACCGTGTACCAGCGACGGGCCAAATTTGTGGCTTTACCGTGTACCAGCGACGGGCCAAATTTGTGGCGTTACCATGTACCAGCAACGGCCCACATTCTTGCCATGTTATAACGCCCCCCAAAGAGATGATGCATAAACTGATCACAAATGCGTTGATATGTATTATGAAATGGTTTGCGGTGAGTGGTGATTTTTTTCTCATTAATTCGCTTAGAGGGGCTTTTAAGAAACATGATCCCCGCAGCTACCTAGTTAAGACCGGTTCAGTGTCTTCACATTCGTATGCGTTGAAATTCGAAGTAGTCGTATTCGAATACCCAACTCTAGTATTCACTCCTTCCCCGGACTAGCGACAGATGTGAGTTTTCTTTCATTCTTTTGTTCCGTTTTCTTTTTCCTTTTTTTTTTTGTTGTTGTTCGTCCCATTCTCTTTAATTTTCACTCTCCACCGCGTCCATCTTCATTAATTATCGCTACGCATTCACTCCCTTTCTCCCTTTTTTATTTCATCCTTTTTTTTTTTTTCTAGAGGGCGATAATGAGAATGGGAAGAGCTTTTCAATTAATGGTATGAGTCATTCTCTCTCTCTCTCTCTCTCTCTCTCTCTCTCTCTCTCTCTCTCTCTCTCTCTCTCTCTCTCTCTCTCTCTCTCTCTCTCTTGGGTGACATCTAGTTAGCAGTGGCTGGGTGACTCATAAGGGGGGGGGGAGGGGGAGAGGTAAGAAGGGGGGGGGAGAGGAAAGAAGAGGGGAGGAAGGGCGAGAAGGGAGATAGGGAGAAGGGAGTGTTAGGGGGAATGAAGGTGAGATGAGGGGAGAGTCGTGGGGAGAGAGGGGAGGTTAGGGGAGGGGGGTGAAGGGGAGAGTGTGAGGGGAGAGAAGGAGGGGAGAGAAGTGAAGGGTAGGGAAGCTATGGGGAGCAAATAAAAAAAAAAAAAAAAAACTTCTCCCTCAGGTAAACATCCACGTGGAGGAAAGAAGGAGAAGAGGAGGAATGGGGAGGAAGGAGAGAAGAGGAAAAGGGAGGTAAAGAAGGAAAGAGGAGAATGTGAGGAAAGAAAGGAGTGGAAAGGGAAGAATAGTGGAGAGAGAGAGAGAGAGAGAGAGAGAGAGAGAGAGAGAGAGAGAGAGAGAGAGAGAGAGAGAGAGAGAGAGAGAGAGAGAGAGAGAGAGAGAGAGAGAGAGAGAGAGAGAGAGAATAAGGAGACAACGGTGGGAAGAGGAAAAAAGTGAGAAAAGAGTAAGGATGGAAAAGAGAGAGAGAGAGAGAGAGAGAGAGAGAGAGAGAGAGAATAATAAGAAGAAGAACAAAGGTAGGGAGATTGATTTTGGTCGCCTCTTTCACTTTTTACCTCTCAAGGGGAAGAGGAGGCCTCTCTCTCTCTCTCTCTCTCTCTCTCTCTCTCTCTCTCTCTCTCTCTCTTAAAACGTCTCTTCCTCTCACTAGACTTCCTATGTCAATATCGAACGGAGGAGAGAAGAGGAAGAAAGCCGGGAGACAAAGCGGAGGAGGAGGAGGAGGAGGAGGAGGAGGAGATAAGAAGAGGCGTGTGTCAGCAAACTTAACCTCTCCTTCCGCTCCATATTGTCAGCCTCTCTCTCTCTCTCTCTCTCTCTCTCTCTCTCTCTCTCTCTCTCTCTCTCTTGTTATAACTATCAGTACTATTATCAGTGGTTATATTAGTATTGACAACAATCAGTATTAGTAGTATGAGCTGTATTTGAAATCACCGTCAACCACCAAGTGTCTGTTAATTGCACTAATCCAATATTGCTGATACTTGTCAGAAATAATTGCTTACTTTTTCATGATGCGAGATGCCCAGTGGACTCGTCTGGGCCACGCCTCCAGCACCGGGGACGCTGGCATCATCCAGGGGCGTCTCCTCACAGTTGGCCGGGAGTGGAGAGTGGTGGTCCCTCCCCGCTGGCGGACTACACAGCCGAGGCCTTTCTCTCGGTAGTTTCCCCGGAGCAGGAACGTCCTCGCCTCCAGTTATTATTTCTTCGGTCACGCAGGACTCACAAAGCAATCCTTGAGAAGGGATAATTTAGCCACCCTTAATGGTGACCCTCGAGGCCTTCCGTCACAGGCCTGTGGAAGCTCGGCTAACTTGCACGCGTATTCATAACAATTGCCTCCCGCGACATAATTTGTTTGGTCAGACGGCGTATCGTGTACCGTTCACACTGCCATCATTCCATCGATGACTGACAAAACATCAAGCTTTGTTAGTGTTTTGGCGTCAGTCTTTTATTTGGTCCGGGACTAAAGGTAGGTATTGTTCGTTCCTCCTGTGTCTTTCCTTCCATTTTCCTTATAGTTACCCTTTCCTCAGCTCTTCCTTTTCCTTTGCTTCCTCATCTCTTCAATCTCTTCCCTTTGTAATCCGTTTTTCCTTCCTAAGATTTCCCTTTTTCAGTACACTTTTTTCCTCTCCTCTTTCTCTCTCATTTCCATTTCCTCATCTTTCCATTTTCTTTGCATCTTCCCTTTTCTCCCCTTCCCTTAATGTTTCCTCTTTCCCAGTCCCCTTTTCATCCTTCCCCTTACCTCTCTTTTTCTTTCCCATTCTCCTTTAGTATATATTCTCCTTTATTTCCCTTTAATCTCCTCATCCATTCTCCAATCCTCCCAACTTCCCTTCCTCCCTTTTCCCCTTCTAATTCCCTTCCCCACCCTTTGCAGTCATTCTTCCCTAACCTCTTTTACTAGCTTACCTATCACCCACAGCCTTGGTTTATCCCCTACCCATCCCTTCCCCTTCACTGTCCTTCTTAGAGTCCCAGACAAGAGACGAAGGGATGAAAGGGGAGAGGAGGGAGGGGGCAGGGGAGGAGGGGGGAAGGGGGCAATGACAAACCACACCACACCACATCAGACCAGCTCACGCCAAGACAGCTAATGGGGGGGGGGGGGGAGTAGGGGGGAGGGGGTGATGGGACGGGGAGGGGGGGGGGGGCAGGTGTCTAAGAATACCTGAGAAGTGTGTGTGTGTGTGTGTGTGTGTGTGTGTAGCGGGTGATGGTAAGGGAAGTGATGGGAGGGGAGTAGAGAAAGAGGAAGGGGAGGGTAAAAGAAGGGAGGGTGTGTGGGGAGTAGGGGAGGTGAAGGAGGGGGAGGAAAGGAGATGGGGAATGGGATTACAACGTATGGGGAGGGAGAGGATGAGGAGGATAAGGGAGGTAAGGAAGGGAAAGGGTATGAGGGAAAACAAGGGTAGGGAAGGGAAGGGAAGGGAGGGTGTTTGTGGTTAGCCAGGGAAGGTAAAATGGGAAGGGGTGTTAGATGAGAAGGGTAGGGAAGGGGAGGAGGTCAGTGAAGGGAGGTAAGAAGGGAAGGGAAGGGAAAGGAATGGAAGGGAAAGTAAGGGAAGGGAAAGGAAGGGAAGATGTGAAAAGGGGAACTGTGCGTGTGTGTCTGTCTGTGTGTGTGTGTGTGTCTGTGTGTGTGTGTGTGTGTGTTGGACAAGGCCTAAATAGAGGAAAAATAAACCACGTCTTGTGTGCTGAGATAACAGAAGGACACCCATTCATCACGGCGTAAGGAGGAGGAGGAGGAGGAGGAGGAGATAATGCGTAGAAGGGTTAATATAGCTTGGTGAGAGGATAAACGAGAGGAGAGGGAAGAGAACGAAAGGAGAGAGAGAAGAAGGAGGACATTTTTTTTTTTTACAGCAGAGGAAACAGCTCAAGGGCAAAGAACAAAAAAAGGAATGAAAAAAAACAGCCCTCTATAGTCTCCGCTCCTGTAAAGAAATATAGAACAGTGGCCAAAAGAGAGGAAGGATGATGCAGGGTTTACGAGCGTGAGGGATGAAAGAGTGATGATGCTGGTTAACTCTTGCATAGGAGATTTGGATAGCATAGGGATGAGCATGAGTAGAAGGTTGTGTTCAGAGGAGCCACAGGAGGGGAAGGACAGAAGAAGGGAAAGAGAGAAAAATGAGGAAAACTTTGAGTGGAAAAAGAAGAGAAAAATATGTAACACGAAAGAGGGAGTGGGAATAGAGGAGAATAGAAGAGAGAGGTACACCATAGACTTGTTAAGATGGAGAAGAGTTGAAGAAGAGAGGAAGGCGTTGAGGAGGAGAGAGGGCGAGGGTCAGCGAGGGGAGTGTGTAGAGAGGAGCCATAGGAGGGAGGGGTGAGGAGAAAACAAATGAAGGTTAGGAAAGAGGGAAAACAGAAGGGAGACGGGAGAGGAGAGAGAGGGGAGAAAAGATTGACCTACAGAGAAAAAGAAGAGAAATGAGAGGGAGAAAAAAAGGAAAATGGAAGAATAAGGAAGAAATAGAGACAGTGAGAGGAGAGAATGGGAAGGAGTGTGAGGAGAGAGAGAGAGAGAGAGAGAGAGAGAGAGAGAGAGAGAGAGAGAGAGAGAGGAGACACACTTGATCAAAGACGAAAAACAGGAGAAGAGAGAGGAAAAAGGAGAAGGAAGAAAATAGGAAAACAGTGAGAGAATGAAGGGGATGGAGAGGAAAGAAGGAGAAGAAAGGAAGAGAAAGGAAGAGAAAAATGTAAGAGATAGAAGAGAGAAGGGAGAGAAAAGGGGAGCTTAGATTGACTTACTAAAGGAGGGGAGAGGGGAGAGAGGAGCCAATATAGCCTTTATGAGGGGAGAGAGGAGGGAAGGGGGAAAGGGGAGGGGAGAGGAGAGGGGAAGGGAGAGAGGAGAGAGGGGAGAGGAAAGAGGAGAGAAGGGAAGGGACAGAGGGGAGAGGAGAGAATGGGAGAAGGGAGAGAGGAAGAAAGAGGGGAGGGGAGAGGGGAACGGAGAGAGAAGAGGGGAGGGGGAGAGAGGAAGGAGGGAAGAGAGGAAGGAGAGGGGAGAGGAGAGGAGAGGAGTGGGGAGGGGAAAGAGGAGAGGGAAGAGGAGGAGAGAGGGGAGGGGAGAGAGGAAGGAAGATAGGAGGGGAGAGGGGAGGGGAATGGGAGGAAGGAGGGGAGGGGAGGGGGGAGGGTCACGGAGCCTCGACCCCCAAATATTAGGTCAGCGGATTTAGTTGCGTGAGTCATGTGTGTGTGTGTGTGTGTGTGTGTGTGTGTGTGTGTGTGTGTGTGTGTGTGTGTGCTTGGGCCAAACACTAGACGGTTTACCTTGTGGCCCCTCCCCCCCCCTCTACACCCTTCTTGTCCCCCTCCCCTTTCCCCCTTCTCTCTCTTCCTTTCCTTCTCTATTCTCTATCCTTCCCCCTTTCTCCGTTCCCTTTTTCTTCCTCTCTTCAACTCCATTCTTTATTTTTTTCTCTTTTCTATTCATTTCTTTCCTCTCTCTTTTTCTCTTCCTTCTCTTCTTCTTCTCCTCCTTTCCTTCTTCTCTTTTCCATTTTCTTCCTCTAATTCCAATCTTCATTTTTTACCTCCAT
>NC_066559.1:298353-313353 GCF_024679095.1 Eriocheir sinensis | reverse complement strand
TACCTGTCTTATACACCGTGAAACTCAAGCTTTTTATTGTCTTATGTACCTGTCTTATACACCGTGAAACTCAAGCTTTTTATTGTCTTATGTATCTGTCTTATACACCGTGAAACTCCAGCTTTTTATTGTCTTATGCATATTAGATTACTATGAAACTATATATTTTTTCTCTCCTTTCTCTGCCTACCCCCTTCCCTTTCCATTCCCCTCTTCCTCCCCATCTACATCTCATCCGCCCTTCATCTCTCCTTCCAATCCCCTTCTCGTCTCCTTTCTCTATTGTTTTTCGTACATTGAACTACTGTGAAATTGAAGATTGTATTGTTTTTCGTACATTGAACTACTGTGAAATTGAAGATTGTATTGTTTTTTTGCACATTGAACTACTGTGAAATTGAAGATTGTATTGTTTTTTTGCACATTGAATTACTGTGAAATTGAAGATTGTATTGTTTTTTTGCACATTGAATTACTGTGAAATTGAAGATTGTATTGTTTTTTTGCACATTGAACTACTGTGAAATTGAAGATTGTATTGTTTTTTTGCACATTGAACTACTGTGAAATTGAAGATTGTATTGTTTTTTGCACATTGAACTACTGTGAAATTGAAGATTGTATTGTTTTTTGCACATTGAACTACTGTGAAATTGAAGATTGTATTGTTTTTTTGCACATTGAATTACTATGAAATTGAAGATTGTATTGTTTTTTTGCACATTGAACTACTGTGAAATTGAAGATTGTATTGTTTTTTTGCACATTGAATTACTATGAAATTGAAGATTGTATTGTTTTTTTGCACATTGAATTACTATGAAATTGAAGATTGTATTGTTTTTTTGCACATTGAATTACTATGAAATTGAAGATTGTATTGTTTTTTGCACATTGAATTACTATGAAATTGAAGATTGTATTGTTTTTTTGCACATTGAACTACTGTGAAATTGAAGATTGTATTGTTTTTTGCACATTGAATTACTGTGAAATTGAAGATTGTATTGTTTTTTGCACATTGAATTACTGTGAAATTGAAGATTGTATTGTTTTTTTGCACATTGAATTACTATGAAATTGAAGATTGTATTGTTTTTTGCACATTGAATTACTATGAAATTGAAGATTGTATTGTTTTTTTGCACATTGAACTACTGTGAAATTGAAGATTGTATTGTTTTTTTGCACATTGAACTACTGTGAAATTGAAGATTGTATTGTTTTTTTGCACATTGAATTACTATGAAATTGAAGATTGTATTGTTTTTTTGCACATTGAACTACTGTGAAATTGAAGATTGTATTGTTTTTTTGCACATTGAACTACTGTGAAATTGAAGATTGTATTGTTTTTTGCACATTGAACTACTGTGAAATTGAAGATTGTATTGTTTTTTGCACATTGAACTACTGTGAAATTGAAGATTGTATTGTTTTTTGCACATTGAACTACTGTGAAATTGAAGATTGTATTGTTTTTTCGCACATTGAACTACTGTGAAATTGAAGATTGTATTGTTTTTTCGCACATTGAACTACTGTGAAATTGAAGATTGTATTGTTTTTTTGCACATTGAATTACTGTGAAATTGAAGATTGTATTGTTTTTTTCACATTGAATTACTGTGAAATTGAAGATCGTATTGTTTTTTGCACATTGAATTACTGTGAAATTGAAGATTGTATTGTTTTTTTGCACATTGAATTACTGTGAAATTGAAGATTGTATTGTTTTTTTGCACATTGAATTACTATGAAATTGCATCTTTTTTTCATTATTTCGCAAGTAATTTGTTGTATGGCCAATCGATCTTTACCTTGTTGACGTGTTGTTATCGTTTGCTACTACGTATTTCATTCCTTACTTTGTTTTTAGTTTTCATTAATTTGTTTTTAGTTAGTTAATCATTGCTTCGTTACAGTCTGTTACTTGTTCAATGGCTAATGTATTATCTGCTCCCTCTCTCTCTCTCTCTCTCTCTCTCTCTCTCTCTCTCTCTCTCTCTCTCTCTCTCTCTCTCTCTCTCTCTCTCTCTCTCTCTCTCTCTCTCTCTCTCTCTGAATGTAAATATGTAAAGAAAACTAATATTATACAACTGTACCTATAAATAAATGTTCAAATGTTCTCTCTCTCTCTCTCTCTCTCTCTCTCTCTCTCTCTCTCTCTCTCCTTGATGGCGTATCCTTGTAGTGTTATATATATAAAGAAAACGGTCAACACGACCATTAATACCACCACCAACAACAAAAACTACAACTATTATATTTTCCGCCTGGCGCGCGAGTCGTCTGTGCCTTGACAGTGAGCTGGGGCAGATTCTTTTTTCATCTCTTTATCTTCTCGAGTCCTTGTTGCGCCTCCTCCTGCTGTCTAGAGGGAGGGAGGGAGGGGAGCCAAGCTATATTCAGGTCGGGTTTGATGAGTCACTTGGACGAGGATTACGATGTACCACCGCCACCACCATCACCACCACTAACCACCACCACCCCCATCCCCACCCTCATCATCACCACCACCACCTCCACCACCACTAACCACCCCCACCCCCATCCCCACCCCCATCATCACCACCACTACCTCCACCACCATCACCCCCATCCCCACCCCCATCATCACCACCACTACCTCCACCACCACTAACCACCCCCACCCCCATCCCCACCCCCATCATCACCACCACTACCTCCACCACCACTAACCACCACCTCCACCACCACTAACCACCACCCCATCCCCACCCCCACCATCACCACCACTACCTCCACCACCACTAACCACCACCACCCCCACTACCTCCACCACCACTACCCACCACCCCCACCCCCATCCCTACCCCCACCATCACCACCACCACCTCCACCACCACTACCCACCACCACCCCCATCCCCACCCTCATCATCACCATTACCACCTCCACCACCACTAACCACCCCCACCCCCATCCCCACCCCCATCATCACCACCACCACCTCCACCACCACTAACCACCACCACCCCCATCCCCACCCTACTGGGAATCTCTCGATTATCTGGTGTTGCATCGAGAACCAAATCATGAAGGAGTGTAGAAGATTGAATGGCTTGGTTCAGGCGACTACAAAGTGCTGGATTGTGAAACTCCAAGTTCTGTTTCATCAGCCAGGTTAGTTATGTTAGTCTGTTTATCTTTTGGCTACTCTTCTCTTTTTCTATAGGGGCAGTGATTAGCGGGCTTTTCTCTTTTTTTTTTTTTTTTTTTTTTGCCTCGAGCTGCTCCCTTGAAGGGGTTCTCACACATTCCTGGTCCCGGTCCCGATCGTCCCCGATGACTCCCGATAAGCCGGTCGCCGGTCGACCGGCTGTAAGATCGGGGATTGTCGGTGGCAGACCGTCGGTCTACCGCCGGTCGACCCTTAGGACCGTAGATACAGCCGACCACCGCCGGTCGACTTTAAAATTTTCAAAGATATCGGCGATGCGCCCGGTCGACCGGCGGTGTCGAAAAATGTCGCCGGTCGACCGGCGGTTAACCGCCGACAACCCACGGCAGACCGCCGGTAGACCGCGAGTGAACACCTGTGTCTGACCTGGGGATTAGCAAGGGAGGAAGGGGGAAAACGAGGAGGAACAGGTAGGAGCGAGAGATGAAGAGAGAGATGAGATAAAGGAGGAAGAGGAATGAGTGAGAGAGAGAGAGAAAAAAATGTTTTAACCCGTCAGCTGTAATTGGCACGGATTCGGCTTTCACTGGTAGCCTGGTAACATATAGTCCCAGGTCTATATTCTCCTGTGTGCCTCCTCCCTCTGTGGTGGATAGTGGAGTGTTTCCCATGTGGTATTGCTATGCTGGATATCCTCCCTCAAGGTGCAGGACTTCACATTTTACCTCACTGAATTGTAGCAGCCACTTTTTGTTTCATTCCTGTAGCTTGGTGATGTCTTCTTGTAGGAAATCCGCGGTCAAGGGGTTAAAGTACGACCCACAGACTCCGGTTCAAAAGGCTTGGCAGTATGGCGGTCGACACTGTATAGTCGTCTAATTTTTTAAACGTCACATTAGTATTTATTAACAGCTATGTGGCTAGTTTGGCTTTTTACTTCCATTTTTGGGATGGAGCGAGTTTTAAATGTGTTGGGTTTTTGGAGTTAAGTCGTCAGTCTTAAAAAGTAATAAAAAATCAATAAAATCATCTAGCCACGCCTTGAAGCGGGTAAAGAAAGACACGTCAGGTACATTGTCGTTCATGAAGACTGATGCAACGTTTAAACAATCTAAGGAGTGTCATTTTGCCATCATGTAATTTTAAACTTGTAATGCAAACAAGAACACACACACACACACACACACACACACACACACACACACACACACACACACACACACACACACACACGCTCACACACACACACACACATTGACCTCTCTTTCGGCCACCTCTTTTGATTTTTTTTGTAGGAGGAGCGAGTAGTGGGCTTTTTTTTATTATTGTTTCCTTTTTTGGGGCCCTTGAGCTGTCTCCTTTGTTGTAAAAACACACACACACACACACACACACACACACACACACACACACACACAGGGAAGGGGGCCAAGGTAGCATCTCCTCCCCGCCCCGCCCCTTGGCACACAGCCCCGAGCTGCCCCGTGCCGCCAATGTCCTCGGCACAGACAGGTTCCCGACAGCCAAACCTTTCGCCCCGGAGAGGGTTGAGTCACCGACGCCCGCTGGGGCTTGTGGAGCGAGAGTGTTTTTGTCTCCTTGGGTGGTAGAGATGAATGAAGAGAGGGTGAAAGGGTGAGGGAAGGGTGCAGGGAGGGAGGGAGTGAGGGAGTGTGGGATGCCGGGAATGACGAGAGGGAAGGAGATCGAAAGGGAAGGAGGGATGGAGGGGCGAAGGCTGTGTTATGGCTCAGGCACACTATTATAGTCATTGGTGGCCCTGCGCTGGTCAGAGTTGCCCATTCCACAAAACTCACTTCCTGGAGAGTGCGGAGCGTGTGGCCTGCAGGCGAAGAGTGGCAGGGAAGGAAGAGGTGTTGAGTGAGGGTCTGCAGTCTTCAGAACACGTTTTGGAAAATAACAAGGCTTATAAATAAAGGAAGATGATTCTAGACCTTCGAACATGATATAGTACTCATTTAGCGAACCCTAAGACATTTTGGAACCTTTCAAGACCCGACCCTAAGACCCCCCTAAGACCCCCTAAGACCCCCAAAGACCCCATGGCACCCTTCAAGACCCGACCCTTAGACCCCCCTGAGACCCCATGGCAACACTATATAAGACCTCCTAATGCCCCCTAAGACCCCATGGCACCCTTCAAGACCCGACCCTTAGACCCCCCTAAGACCCCATGGCAACACTATATGAGACCTCCTAATGCCCCCTAAGACCCCATGGCACCCTTCAAGATCCGACCCTAAGACCCCCCTAAGACCCCATGGCAACACTATATAAGACCTCCTAATGCCCCCTAAGACCCCCTAAGACCCCATGGCACCTTTCAAGACCCGATCCTAGGACCCTTTAAGACCCCATGGCAACCTTTCAAAACCCGATCCTAGGACCCCTTAAGACCCCATGGCAACCTTTCAAAACCCGATCCTAGGACCCTTTAAGACCCCATGGCAACCTTTGAAAACCCGATCCTAGGACCCTTTAAGACCCCATGGCAACCTTTCAAAACCCGACCCTAAGACCCCTTAAGACCCCATGGCAACCTTTCAAAACCCGATCCTAGGACCCTTTAAGACCCCATGGCAACCTTTCAAAACCCGATCCTAGGACCCCTTAAAACCCCATGGCAACCTTTCAAAGCCCGACCCTAAGACCCCTTAAGACCCCATGGCAACCTTTCAAAACCCGATCCTAGGACCCCTTAAGACCCCATGGCAACCTTTCAAAACCCGATCCTAGGACCCCTTAGAACCCCATGGCAACCTTTCAAAATCCGATCCTAGGACCCCTTAGAACCCCATGGCAACCTTTCAAAATCCGATCCTAGGACCCCTTAGAACCCCATGGCAACCTTTCAAAACCCGATCCTAGGACCCTTTAAGACCCCATGGCAACCTTTCAAAACCCGATCCTAGGACCCCTTAAGACCCCATGGCAACCTTTCAAAACCCGATCCTAGGACCCCTTAAGACCCCATGGCAACCTTTCAAAACCCGATCCTAGGACCCTTTAAGACCCCATGGCAACCTTTCAAAGCCCGACCCTAAGACCCCTTAAGACCCCATGGCAACCTTTCAAAACCCGATCCTAGGACCCCTTAAAACCCCATGGCAACCTTTCAAAACCCGATCCTAGAACCCCTTAAGACCCCATGGCAACCTTTCAAAACCCGATCCTAGAACCCCTTAAGACCCCATGGCAACCTTTCAAAACCCGATCCTAGGACCCCGTAAGACCCCATGGCAACCTTTCAAAACCCGATCCTAGGACCCCATAAGACCCCATGGCAACCTTCAAAGCCCCCTCAGACCCCTTCAGGCCACATTCAGCAGGCCTTTGAAGGATAAATCTGGGTGCCATTCGTGTGCTGTTGGCTCCTGCTCCTGCTCCTGCTCCTGCTCCTGCTTCTGGCATTAACTAATGGACGTGTGTACCGCCTCTCCCCTCTAACCTTTGACTCCCGCCCCTCGCTTCTCTCTCCTCTCGCCTTCTCGTGTTTTCCTTTCCAGCTGTATATTCCCTTTTTTTTTTTTAAGTTCGTTCATGTATTTTTTTTCCCCCTCTCTATCTGTCATTCCACTTTCCACTTTCCTTTTATTCCACCTCATCCTCATAGTTCCACACTTTCTCCATCCACTTTTTTCTTCTTCCACCGTTCCACATCACCTTCTTCTCCCCTCTACCCTCTCTTATTCGTCTATTTCCTTTGTCATTCTCTATTTCTTTTTTTTTTATTTTTAGTTTCCCTTCCCTTCGCCCTCTTCCCCCCCCCCCCCCCCTCATACCTATCACCTTCCTCTCCACTCTCCCCTCTCTACTTGGTCTGCTTCCCTTATCATTCTATATTTCTGTCTTTTTTTATAGTTTCCCTTCCCTTTGCCTCCCCTTCCCCCCCTCCCCTCCCCTTCTTCCACTTTTTTTCCTCTTCTTCAGACATTCCACCTTTTCCTCCTGGCACCATTTCTACGACTGGTCTCCCCTCTCACCTTCCCTCTCTCACCTTTCCTCGTCCATTTTCTTCATTCCATATTTCTTTATTTTTTATTTCAGTTCCTCCACCTATTTTTTCCCCTCCCTCCATCTGTCATTTCTCTTCCACTTCCCCTTTTCCCTCCTCCTCGTAACTTCTTCCACTTTCTTCCTCTTCTTGAACCGTTCCACTACTCTTTCCGTTCTTTTCCGTTCCCTCCCATCACACTATTCCCTCCCCTCTACGTTCGCTCTCCTTTCCTTCTTTTTTATCTGTGTCTTCCGCTCTTCTTTTTCTATTCTTCTTCCCTTCTCTAATTGCCTCTCTTCTCATGTTTCTTCTTTTTTCATCTTCCTACTTCTCCCTTTCACCGTTTCGCCTCTTCTTCCCTTCTCCCTTCTTCCTATTCCACTTCCTCTTCACCTCTATCTCTTTTCCACTCTTTCCTCCATTTTTGCTTTTCTTTTCTATTCCTCTCTGCGTCCCTTCCTTTCTTTTCCTTCTCTCCTCTCCTTTTTCGTTCGGCCTCTCCGTCTCTCGCTCTCTTTCTTCTCCTTTCTCCTTTTCATCCTCTTTCCCTTTATTTTCCTTCTTTTCTCCTCTCTCTTTCCTTTGTATCATGTCCTTTAACCTTCTTCATCTCCCTTTCCTCCACTCCTCCCCACTTCTGCTGCTGGTGACGGATACTAATGACTTCTCCTCCACCCTTCCCTCCACTGCTCCACCTCTCCCATTCATTATATCCCCTCCTTGTGGCACCCTTGCTCACTCCATACCTCCACATCTTTTACGTCTTAATTTTTGTTCCACCTCTTCCCCCCTCTTCCACCTCTCTTTTGACCCGTTCAGGCTTTCTCCCTTCCCTTTAACTCTCCACTTTTCCACTCTAATCATCGTTTTACTCTTTCCACCCTACTTACCATATATTATTCCTTCCTTTTTTCCTTCCCTTCAGTCCCTTCATGTTACCTCTCCTTCCCTACCTTTGTTTTTCCCTCGTCATTTCTACTTTCCTCCTTCCTTTCACACATTCGCCTCCCTTCATTCTTCCTTCTCTCTGTCAGATCATATGTAAAGAGTACAGACAAGCGTGAGGACATACGAGGAGTTAAAATTCAAAACATGGTAGAACATTTAGAGAAGAAAATATAGAGATTGAAAGACAGTGTGTTGAACGGAGGACACAGCGAACTTAAAAAAAAAAAAAAAAAAAAAAAAAAAAATACGGGCTCAGCAAGTTGGTACCACAAGTGAAAATCCACCCAAATAGAGTAGATTTAGAGTAAACAACAACAACAACACCACCACCACCAACAACAACAACAACAACAAGTCACCCAAACTCAATCATCCCCGAGTTAAACATGGGTGCTAGTTTGGCCAGTAGCGGTGGTGGTGGTGGGGGGGGGGGGGTCGAGGCAGGGGTGGAGGGTACTGGTCGGGGGATAGGGGATGGGGAGGGCAGATAAGGGGGCGGCTCTTCACGGTTATTCCCCTTATCGGCGGTGCCAAAGTTAGCCGGAGCAGTGTCAATCTGTCGCTCACGGCCGCGGCTCCTGACGTCAGTGTGGCGAAGGCTGACGGCTGGGTGAAGGGGCTGGCGCTAAGGGCTGACGCACGGAGGGGAGAGAGAGAGGGACAGTGGTAAAGAGAAAAGGAAAGAAGAGGGAGCGAGGAAAGGAAGGGCTGAAAGGGGAAAAGTGGAGGAATAGAGGAAGAGTGGAGGGATGGAAGAGGGAAAAGGAATGATGGAAGAAGAGGGAAGGAAGAGGAGGGAAGGAGGGATGGTAGAGGTGAAAAAGAGAGATAGAAATGAAGGAAAGAGAGAGAGAGAGAGTGGTGTTTCTGCATGTTTATATTGAATTTATTTGTCTCTCCTCCTCTCTCTCTCTCTCTCTCTCTCTCTCTCTCTCTCTCTCTCTCTCTCTCTCTCTCTCTATCTCACACACACACACACACACACACATACACTACCACACACGTGTTGTCCAGGTGTGTGTGTGTGTGTGTGTGTGTGTGTGTGTGTGTGTGTGTGTGCTATCTCTTGTACGTAACTGAATGACGTCATACACCCAGACCCGAACTCTGTACAGCTGCACCGCACATCTCTCTCTCTCTCTCTCTCTCTCTCTCTCTCTCTCTCTCTCTCTCTCTCTCTCTCTCTCTCTCTCTCTCTCCTCATCTAAGCTCATCTTCACCCTCCCCCGCTTCTCACTTTCCCTTTCTCCCACACACTCGGTAATCTCTCTCTCTCTCTCTCTCTCTCTCTCTCTCTCTCTCTCTCTCTCTCTCTCTCTCTCTCTCTCTCTCCTCACCTAAGCTCATCTTCACCCTCCCCCGCTTGTCACTTTCCCTTTCTCCCTCACACTCGCTAATGTCTCTCTCTCTCTCTCTCTCTCTCTCTCTCTCTCTCTCTCTCTCTCTCTCTCTCTCTCTCTCTCTCTCTCTCTCTCTCTCTCTCTCTCTCTCTCTCTCTCTCTCGCTAATCTCACTCTCTCTCTCTCACCTCATCCCCAACATTTCAACACCATTACGTCATGGACTCTGCTCACCTCCACCATCACCACCACCACCACCATCACCACCACCACCACCATCACCACTACCATCATCACCATCGCGAGGGGTGAATGGCACGCTGGCTGACTATGTGGCTGGCTGTCTGGCTGATCGGGTCACTCATCCTCATCACCACTTCTAATAATATCACAAACTTCATCATCATCTTTCATTACGCTGTCAACATCACCTCCACCATTGTCATCACCATCATCACCACCACCACCATTATCACAAAACTCCACTTTCTTTCACTATTATGAAACCCACATCGTGACCAGCACTGCTCTCAACACCACGCAATTATATCAACACCACCACCACCACCACCACATCGCACCCAACATCATCACCACTCTCTCCTTCACCGCTAACACCATCACCACCATCATCACCATCATCAACAACCTCCATCTCTGATAATCCATGTAGATAAATAAATGTAAAAGATTATATCATGTATCGCAGGTACCATGTATGTATGTTTGTATGTGTGTGCGTGTATGTGTGTATGTATGTGTGTATGTGTGTAGTGGTGCCATGTAGCGTACACGTTAAAGACAGACCAATCGACATGCCTAATCACTTTGTCAGTTGGGTCAGAACACTCCCCTCTACCTTCCCTTCCCTTCGTTTCCCTTCCTTTCCCCAGCCTTGCCTTGCCTTGCCTTCCTTTCCCTTCCCTTCCCTTCCCCAGCCATGCCTTCCCTTCCCTTCCCTTCCCTTCCTTTCCCCAGCCTTGCCTTCTCTTCCTTTCCCCAGCCCTGCCTTCCCTTCCCTTCCCTTCCCTTCCCTTCCTTTCCCCAGCCATGCCTTGCCTTGCCTTGCCTTCCCTTCCTTTCCCCAGCCTTGCCTTGCCTTGCCTTACCTTCCCTTCCTTTCCCCAGCCTTGCCTTGCCTTGCCTTCCCTTCCCTTCCTTTCCCCAGCCCTGCCTTGCCTTGCCTTACCTTGCCTTCCCTTCCCCTGCCTTTTCCTTCTCCTTTCCATGTTTCCCTTTTCTTCTCTGCCTTCCCTTCCCTCTCCTTTCCTTTCCTTTCCTCACCTTGTTTTCCCTTCCCTTCCCTTCTCTTTCCTTGGTTTATATTTCATTCCTTTCCTTTCCCTTTTTTTCCCTTCATTTTTCTCTTCTTCCTCTTCTTTCCTCCAATTCCCTTCCTTTCCTTCATCAAGTCTTTCTTCCTCTCTCTTTCCTTTCTCTTCATTTTCTCATTGTCCTTCATACCCTCGTTCTCTCCCTTTTCTCCTCCCTCCTTGCATTCTTCATTCCTTCATTTCTTTCCTGCGTTGTTTCTCTTCCTTCCTCCTCCCTATCCATTTACCCTCTTCTCTCTTTCTTCCCTTCATTCCTTATTTCCTTTCCTCTCCATTATTTTCCCTTCTCCCTTTCTTTCATTCCTTACCTTCCTTCTCTTTCTTTCCCCTATTCTGAACTGGCCTTCCTTTCCCACTCTTTATCCTCTCTATCCTTTTCTTCCCTTCCCCTATTCACTTTCCTTTCTTTCTATCTTTCTTTTCCTTATCTTTATTTTTCCTTTTTCATATCCTTTTAATTCCCTGTATGTCTTTCTCTCCTTTATCTCATCCTTCACTTCTTCCCTCCCTTCTCTCCTTCCCCGTATCTCTCTCAATCCTTCCTTTCTCTCTCTCTCTCTCTCTCTCTCTCTCTCTCTCTCTCTCTCTCTCTCTCTCTCTCTCTCTCTCTCTCTCTCTCTCTCTCTCTCTCTCTCTCAGACCCCAGAGTGACTCATTATAATCCTGTGCTTCTCTCTCTCTCTCTCTCTCTCTCTCTCTCTCTCTCTCTCTCTCTCTCTCTCTCTCTCTCT
Organism: Eriocheir sinensis; assembly: GCF_024679095.1. Classification (NCBI taxonomy): domain Eukaryota; kingdom Metazoa; phylum Arthropoda; class Malacostraca; order Decapoda; family Varunidae; genus Eriocheir; species Eriocheir sinensis. The sequence continues at coordinate 301,837 of NC_066559.1, read as the reverse complement.
CTCTCTCTCTCTCTCTCTCTCTCTCTCTCTCTCTCTCTCTCTCTCTCTCTCTCTCTCTCTCTCTCTCTCTCTCTCTCTCTTCCTCCTCTTATAAGCCGTGTTTAGCTCTTCCCTCAAAGTATCCCCTCAGATCCTCCCCTCCCCTTCCCTTCCCTTCCCTCCTCTCCCCTTCCCTCCCCTTCCCTTCCCTTCCCTTCCCTCCCCCTTTTCTTTCTTCCCTTCCCTTCCCTTCCCTTCCCTTCCCTTCATTTCCCTTCCCTTCCCTACCCTTCCCTTCCCTTCCCTTCCCTTCTCTTCCCTCCCCCTTTCCTTTCTTCCCTTCATACCATAACCGTGACATCAGTGGCTTAAGATTTCTTCAACAGCCTTTCTCTCTTCTTCTCTATCTTCTTCCTCTCCTTTGCTCTTCCCTTCCTTGCTTCCCTTTTCCTTTTTCTCTCCCTTCCTTTAATCTTTTCGTTTTCCATCCTCTCCTTCTCTCTTTCCCTCTTTCCTCCTGTTTTTTTCCTTTCTCTACAATTTCTTCCTCTTCTCTCCTGTCTTTCCTTCCTTTTTATCTCCATTCTTTCTCTCTCCATCCCTCTTCTTTCTCTCTCCGCCTCTTACTTCCCTTCCATTTTCTACCATCCGTATACTTCTCTTTTCTTTATTTTTCTCTTTTCTCTATCTTCTTCTCATCTTCCTTCCTCTTCCCCTCTTCTCTTCTTTCTTTCCCTTCTTTCTTTCTTCCTTTCCTCTCTCCTTTCCCCTATTTATCGTCCTTTCTTTCCTTTTCCCCTCCCTTCCTTCTTCTTTTCCCTCCCTTCCTTCTTTTCCTTCCCTTATCTCTCTCCTTCTCCCCTCTCTTCCCCATCATTCTTCTCTCCCTTCTCAACTTGCATTCCTTCCTACCTTACTCATTCTCCCCCCTCCCCTTCTTCCCTCCCTCAGTAGACCTCTCCCCTTTCTTCCCTCCATTTCTGTCTTTCATCTCTCCCTCCTTCCCCTCCTCTACTCTCCTTACCTCCACATTTTATCTCCCTCTGTTAGCATTCCTGTGAGGTAGTTTTCTCCTCCTCCTCCTCCTCCTCCTCCTCCTCCTCTTCCCTGAGTCATCTAGTTGTTATTTACTTAAACTTTACCTAAGAAACGGACTGGGTGGTGGTGGTATTGGTGGTGGTGGTGGTGGTGATGGTAAGGGTGGTGATGGTGGTGAGGGTGGTGATGGTGAGGATGGTGGTGGTGGTTTTTTTTTCTTTTTTTTTGAGATGGTGATGATGTTGTTGTTGTTGTTGTTGTTGTTGTTGTTGTTGTTGTTGTTGTTGTTGTTTTCTTTACTTCCTTTGTTTACTTTGTTTTTCTTTTTCTCCTGTTTGTTTTCTCAGTTTACCTCTCTCTCTCTCTCTCTCTCTCTCTCTCTCTCTCTCTCTCTCTCTCTCTCTCTCTCTCTCTCTCTCTCTCTCTCTCTCTCTCTCTCTCTCTCTCTCTCTCTCTCTCTCTCTCTCTCTCTCTCGTTTTTCCTCCTCTCCCCTGAGCACACGCATGAATCTGTTTCCTCTCCTCCTCTTCCTCTTCCTCCTCTTCCTCCTCCTCCTCCTCCAAGTCGTATCATACCAGACACTCCGACGCCCTTTCAGCCTCCCTTCCCCTCTCCCTCCCCTTCTTCCTCTCCCTAGCTTCTCCTTCTCCTCCCTTCCTTTCCTTCCTTCCTTCTCTTTATTTTCCCGTTACTCTTCAACCTTTTCCCTTATCGCCTAGTTCTCTTTCCATCTCTTTCTTCTTTAATATTTCTTTCCTCTTCATTCTACTCTCTTCTTCCTTTTCTTTTTCTTCATCTCTTTCTTTTCTCTATTTTTCTCTCCTTTTTTCTATTCTCTCTCTTTTTTGTCTTCTACTCCTCCTCCTCCTCCTCACTCTTTTTTTACTTTGCCCTCTTCCATCCTCCTCTCCTTCTCTTCCTCTTCCTCTCTTCTTCCTTCTTCCTTTTCTTTTCTTCTTTTTCCTTTCTTCCTTTTTTTCTATCCCTTCTTTTTTGTCCTCTTCCCCTCCTCCTCCTCCTCCTGCTTCTCATTTTTCTTCACTATCCTCTTCCATCATCCTATTTCTCCTCTTCCTCCCCTCTTCCTCCTCTTCCTCCCCTCTTCCTCCTCTTCCTCCCCTCTTCCTCCTCTTCCTCCCCTCTCCCTCTTTCTTCCTCCTTTGAATGACTTCCGCCTGCCTACTCACTCCCTCCTGACAGTGACGTGTACTGAGTCATTCACACTCACCACCCGCTTGGACTCATCACCGCCTGAAAATGAGTCATATTCACCTGATAGAGGGACGAGTGACCAATTGTGATTCATTCAAATTTGACTAACTGATTAACTGAGGGATGATGAGTGAGTACCTGATTCATATACGCCTGATTTTCTGAACGGCGTATAAGTCTATTTTTTTTGTTTACTCGTTTTTCAAGGCGTGTTAAGGACAGTTTTGTTGATTTGTTGATGTTGCTTTTTATGACTGAGATTTAAATTTGTCGACATAACTCTGTGAAAATTCAAAGCTTCTAATAAACTCCGTCTCATGGAATAAAAAAATCCATACCACATGACTTAAAAAATATTGATACCACGTTTTAAAAATCTGGCTTGTAGCTCGACTGGCAGACTGACTGACTGACTGATAGTGACTGATGTGTGAATGATGAGTGACTGACTGAATGACTTGACTGACTGGAAAACTGACTGATCGGTGAAGAGAATAACCACTGACTGAACGACTGATGCGTGACTGACTGTGTGATTCATTTATGTTTGACTGACTAATTGACTGATTCCCACACTGGCTGATCGGTGAAGAGAACAACCAACTCACTGACTGACTGAGGGATGAATGACTGACTGCCACTCATTCAAGGTGTTCCAACTGACTGACTGACTGACTGGTAAACTGATTCCCACACTGACTGATCGGTGAAGAGAATACTCAACTGACTGTCTGATAAGCTCACTGGCTGACTGACAAACTGATTAAGTGATTGGCTGACTTACGCACTTATCAGCTGAGATCACCACCATAGTCATTTAAATTCTGGTGTAAGTTACTACATTTTTTTTTTTTTTTTTTTACAGCAAAGGAGACAGTTCAAGGGCACACAAAAAACAAACATTAATAAAAAAAAAAGCCCGCTACTCACTGCTCCTACATAGACGGCTCCTCACCATCAACACCATTATACACCATCAGTCACCGTCATCACTCAGTCACCACCACCATCAACCCCGCTAACAGTTACAACCACCTTCACCATTGCCAAAAACATCAATACTACAATTACTATTCTACAAAAAATACTATCATCAATATACCGAGTCCCCCCCCCACCCCCCCCCACCCCGGCAAGCTTGGAGGAGTACTAAGGGCCCATCTATGCCTTTAAAATTCGTTCCTTTGTATGTATGAGGCTCTGAGCGATGGCTATCAAAAGTGAACGAAAATGTCAACTGTGGGTTGTCTGGAT